>NW_028270172.1:45927928-46175428 GCF_037043375.1 Chiloscyllium plagiosum | reverse complement strand
TACAGAAATTCAGGAGAGATCTCCTTATTTACTAAATTTATCAGCGACTACCCATGTATCATCCATAATTTTGGATCACTCCATGGGTTTTAGCCCACTTTTTAAAAAGGGAAGCACTATAGGGGCCTAAGTGCAGACTTCTAATGAAGGATATATTAATTTGCATTGAACACCGATGTGTGCACTTTCCATAACAAACACAAGTCAATACAGACAAGACGACACTGAGCCAATCGGATGAGGAAAAGATGTTTTCACAGCATCAGTGATCTTTCCAGCTAGGTCACTGGGCATTGATCAGGGTGACTAACTTATTTTTAAAATCTCTCCCCATGGGCTCCCAACTGAAGTGCACTGGGACCAATTAAAACTACAGAACACTTTCTACTGGAAGAATTCTGCAATATAAAAAAGGATTTAAACTAAAGATGGTTTTAACTCTAATACAAGTAGATGGGTCTTTGATAACTGAATTAGATGGTTTATTATCTCTATTTAAAAATTCACTGCAATCCCTCTTTTGCATTGTTGTCCTTCATTTTGAAAGAACTATAATGAAGGACTATAATGAATTGAAATAATATTACAACCAGTCATAAACTATTAAAAGTAAAAGAAACTCCAGACTAAGGAAAACAGTATTATAGTAATTCAACATCTGCTTCTATCCGAAAAGTTTCTCGGCTGTTAATTGGAATTAAAACATGAAACATCAGAGCTCAGTGTTAAACCGGGCTCTCCGTACTCTTTCCTCCTCAGCCCATCCAGTCAGGAAAAAAAAGACAGATGCACTTGAAACACCCACAGCAAAACGCAGTGGCATTTCACAAGTCATTCTGATGAGAATAGCACTGCAAGTGTACTTTTTTTCCCCTGAATAAGACCAAAAAATTTTAACATTTCACTAAAACCACAACTGGCTCTCCAAGCCTCTTCACTTTGCCAAATTTAAATACTTCCATTCATCCAAGGCCATTTCTGACCTAGTCAATAACAGCTGTGAGAGATAAAATGATGTCAAATGCCAAAGCATAGCATATTGTAACATTCTAATTTAAGACCTCTCAGTTAATGGGGAAGCCACTGATGTTGCCACTGGACTATTAATCCACAAACCCATGGGGACCTGAGTTTAAATCTTGCTACGACAGTTGGTGGAATTTGAATTCAATAACAACCTGGAATTAACAGTGATGGCCTTGTTTTAGTCTTTGGTGAAGCTCCTTGGCCAGTCTGTAAGTTGGTGTTCCAGGTAGTGAGACTATGGGTCTTAGGGGGGCTCCTGGTTTGTGAATTTTGGGTAATCTGTAGAAGTGTGGTCTGTTGGATCCATCTGGTTTCACTTTTTGGAAGTCAGTCTTATTTATTTCTCCAGATTTCTGCTAGTAGAAGACTCACGCCACGCCACTCCATCCACTCCACCCAAGAATTCCTGAAGACCAAACACACTAAGATAGAGGAGGAGGAAATAATGGTCTCCTTTGACGTAAGAGCCCTATTCACAACATCAACCTGGTCAAGGAAACTCTGACTACACTATAAGAAGAACCAAAGACACATACACCAAACACCACTAACTTCATCAGCAAGAACAATATCATCAAGCTAATAGTCCTATGTCTTATCACCCACTTCACCTTCAACAATAAAACCTACAGACAAACCAAGGGAACACCCATGGGATCTCCGATATCAGGGTTCTTAGCAGAGGCAGTAATGCAGAAACTATAGCTCTGCCGACCATCTAACCCAAACTTTGGGTCTGCTATGTGGATGACACCTTTGTCATCACTAAATGAAACAAATTTGAAGAAACCTTCAAGACCATCAATAATACCCTTACTGGAATAAAATTCACTAAAAAGAGGAAAACAACAAACTGCCATTCCTATATGTCACAGTAGAGCAAACAGCCAATGGGCAACTTCAAACCAGCATCTACAGGAAAACAACAAACGGAGCAAATACTGAACTACAGAAGCAATCACCCCAACATCCACAAACGAAACTGCATCAGAACATTATTTCAATGACCCACCATACACTACAGCACAGAGGAACTATGCAGAGCAGAGGAAAATCACCTATATCGTGTACTCAAAATGAATAGGTACTCAATGGACACAGTCCACCCATTTCTCAGCAACAAACACAAACAAGCATAAAAAACACATCCAGAAACCCTAGCCAATCTCCCCTACGTCAAAATGACTGCCAGACTACTCAGACCCCTTGGCATCATGGTAGCTCACAAACCCACCAACACATTAAAACAGCAGCTAATGAACTTGAAAGACCTGATACAATGAGCAAAACTAATGTCATTTACAAAATACCTTGCAAGAACTGTAACACACACTACATTGGACAGAAAACTAGCCACCAGGATACATGAACATCAACTAGCCAAAAAAGACATGACCCACTCTCACTAGGAGCCTTACATATGGATGAGGAGTGACACCACTTTGACTGGGACAACACATCCATCCTAGGACAAGCCAAACAGAGATACACAAAAATTCTAGAAGCATGACATTCCAACCGGAACTCTATCAACAAACATATTGACTTGGATCCCATTTACCACCCCGTGAGAAAAAGAACAGGAAATCACATCACCATAGGAAACCATGTCACAACAGGAAATGACATCACCAACCCAAAGAAACCCAAACACATTAATAGAGAATGGCTACACCACCAGAGCTTCATCCGGAGGCTCACTGAAGACGTTACCTAGTATGGTCACGAAAGGTTTGAAAACAAACCTTCCAGTTCAGCGAGCAAACCTACATCCAGAACCTCAACCTGAGCTACAAATCGTTTCAAAACTCGCTATCAGCCATAAATGCTGGTGCAGACAGCAACACCCACATCCCATGAGTGAATAAATAAAAAAAGTTTAGTTCTGTGGATAAGCTAAAATGTTTCTAACTTTGAGACAGTGCACAATGATTTTATCTCAAACTGTACCATATCACATGATGCTTGAAAAATGCTCTTTATTTTTACTCTTTACACATACAGTTCCAAACACACTTCAGTGAAAGGAAATTATTGGCTTTAAGAGTGTGCAATAAGGAGATCAAGTCGATATCTTATCAAAAGAATCTAAGAAACTAGGATAAGCTATGGAGTTTAGACCAAACAAAACGTTAAAAGAGAACTCAACATGAACAAAGGAAATCTATTTGAAACGTTCGAAAATTATACAAAGGTCTTTGCCAATGATTCATGGTATCTACTGGTAAAATGTTTTAATAGCAAAAAATTTGTACACCTAACAATTTCAGATAGGAAAGTGGCTTAGGCATGTGCTGGACCCATAACCCAAGAGGTCAATGGATCCATCCTCTGCTATTCAAATCAGGACAATGCTGTTACTTTCTGATGGAACTAGTTGGGTTTTTGGTAATGTCCCTACGCTGGGAATCTGGAGGCCCACCGAGTTCAAAACCCACCCTCTCATCCTGAGAGGCGATTGCCTAATGGTAATATTACTGGATCCTGGGTAATGTTGGAGATTTGGGTTTGAATCCTGCCATTGGCAGATTGTGGAATTTGAATTCAATAGAAACTGTTGTTGATCATCAGAGAAATCCATCTGGTTCACTAATGTCCTTTAGGTAAGGAAATCTGTCATCCTTAATTGGTCTGGCTTACATGCAACTCCAGACTCATAGCAACCTGGTTGATTCTGAGCAATTAGGTGATGGACAATAAATACTTGCCTAGCCAGCAATGTCCTCATCCTGTAAATTAATATACTTAGGGGTGGCTCAGTGGTTAGCACTGCTACCTCACAGCGCCAGGGACCTGGGTTGGATTCCAGTCTCAGGCAACTATCTGCATGAAGTTTGCACATTCTCCCGGTGTCTGTATGGGTTTCCTCCAGGTGCTCTGATTTCCTCCCACAGTCCAAACAAGTGCAGGTTAGGTGGATTGGCAGTGCTAAATTGCCTATAGTGTCCAAGATGTGCAGGCTAGGTGGGGATTTGGGTTGGATGCTCTTTGGAGTCAGTGTGGACTTGATGGGCCAAATGGCTGCTTCCACGCTGTAGGGATTCTACAAATTTAGACTTCCAGAAATCAGGTGGCAGAAGAGTAAAATCTCAGGTTCAACTTTTCAGGCACCTGAACATTATATGGCCAGATGTGACAGGCAATTTTGTACCAAGTCCCATTAAACTCTAAAGATGATAAAACAACCAGGTGATGTGCAGCAGCATTACAGGAAACTCCAGTTCAACACAGCCCTATTAAGCATTACTTCATTTAACCTCACTAAATTATTGGGGCCAGAAATCTTATGGAACATTGCAAGGTTCATTTTAATATCATATCATAACATGTAATGCCTGATCTGCAACAACTTTGCATGATCTTTTTGTCTCTTCTCAAACTTGAGACTATATCTAGGTTTAGACTTCTGACAGACAGCCTCTCCCAGTGCTGCACTACTGCCCAAATTCTGTACTTGCAGGAAGCTCCCACATGTCAAGACAGCCCACTGGATCCACCAGCCACACTGCAATTGCCACCAGTTGGCATGGGTCAAAAAAAAAAGGGACATAAGTGCATACACTACAGAAGGTTCAGTGAGTAGAACGTCGCATTTCCTTTTATTTGTCGGATTTGTTTCCTTTTAACAGTTAGAACATAAAACAGTACAGCACAGCACAGGCCCTTTGGGCCTCGATGTTGTGCCGACCTTTAATCCTACTCAAAGATCAAACTAACCTACATGCCCTTCACCCTATCATCTTCCATGTGCCTATCCAAGAGTCGGTTAAATGTCCCTAATGTACCTGACTCTAATACCACTACTGGCAGTGCTTTCCACGCACCCACTACTCTTGGTGTAAAGAACCTACCTCTGACATCTCCCCTAAATCTTCCTCCAATCACCCCTCAGTGATAGCCATTTCCGCCCTGGAAAAAGTCTCTGGCTATGCATTCTATCTATGCCTCTGTTCATTTTGTACACCTCTATCAAGTCACCTCATTCTTCTTCGCTCCAATGAGAAAAGCCCTAGCTTCCTCAACCTTACTTCATAAGACATGCTCTCCAGTCCAGGCAGCATCCTCAAATCTCCTCTGCACCCTCTCTCAAGCTTCCACATCCTTCCTATGGCAACCAGAACTGAATACGATAGTCCAAGTGTGGTCTAACCAGGGCTCTATAGAGTTGCAGCAGAACCTTGTGGCTCTTCAACTCAATCCGCCGACTAATGAAAGCCAACACACGACATGCCTTCTTAACAACTCTATCAACTTAGGTGGCAGCTTTGAGGGATCTATGGACATGGACACATGGATCCCTCTGTTCCTCCACACTGCCAAGAAACCTGCCTTTAACCCTGTATTCTGCATTCAAATTTGACCTTCCAAAGTGAATCACTTCACACTTTTCCAGTTGAACTCCATCTGCTGCTTATCAGCCCAGTTCTGCATCCTGTCAATGTCCCATTGCAACCTACAACAGCCCTCCACATTGTCCACCACCCCATCAACCTTGGTGTTATTGGCAAACTTACTAACCCACCCTTCCACTTCCTCTTCCAAATCATTTATAAATCACAAACAGTACAGGTCCCAGAACCGATCCCTGCAGAAAACCACTGGTCACCAAGCTCCAGGCTGAATACTTTCCATCTACTGCCATCCTCTGTCTCCTATGGGTCAGTTAATTCTGTGTCCAGACAGCCAAATTTTCCCGTAACCCATGCCTCCTTACTTTCTAAATAAGCCTACCATGGGGAACCTTATCAAATGCCTTGCCAAAATTCAAGTACAGCACATCCACTGCTCTACCTTCAATGTATTTTGTCACATCCTCAAAAGAGTTCAATAAGTTTTGTGAGGCATGACCTGCCCCTCACAAAGCCATGCTATCTCTAATTAACCTTTGGTTTTCTAAGTAATCATAAATCCTGTCTCTCAAAATCCACTCCAATAATTTGCCCTCCATAGACATAATACTGATTGGTCTGCAGTTCTCCTGAACAAGGGAATAACATTTGCCACGCTCCCCCCCACCCCAATCATCTGGCATTATTCCAGTGGACAGTGAGGACGCAAAGATCATCGCCAAAGGTGCAGCAATCTCTTCCCTCGCTTCCTGTATTAATCTTGGTATATCCCGTCTTGTTGGGGGTTTACCTATCCTATGTTTCTCAAAGTTTTCAGCACTTCCTGCTTCACATCAACCTGTTTGAGCATATCTGTCTGTTTCATGCTGTCCTCACAAACATGAATGTCCCTCTCAGTAGTGAAAGCTGAAACAAAGTATTCATTAAGGACCACACCAACCTCCGTCGACTCCAGGCACAAGTTCCCTCCAGTATCCCTGATCAGCCCTATGCTCCATCTGGCCATCCTTTTGTTTCTCACACTAGCATAGAGTGCCTTCGGGTTTTCCTTAATTCTGCCTGCTAAAGTGTTTTCATGCCCTGTTCTAGCTTTCCTAAGTCCATTCTTCAGTTCCTTCCTGAATACCTTGTAACGGTCTAGAGCCCAGTTTGATTCTCGTCTCAACTTTAAGTAAGCTTCCTTCTTCCTCTTGACTCCACATCCCTTGTCAACTATAGTTTCTTCAATTTACCATCCCTTCCTTGCCTCAGTGGGACAAACCTTTCCAGCATTATCAGCAAGTGCTTCCTAAACAACCTCACATTTCTATCGTGCATTTCCTGGAGAACATCTGTTCCCAACTTTAGGTGCCCTAGTTCCTGCCTAATACCATTGAAATACCCCCTACCCCAATTAAACACTTTCCCATACCATCTGTTCCCCATCCAAACTATTCAAACTAAGGAGGTTCCAATCAATATTAAGGCAGTTAAAGTCACCCATGACAACAACCCTGTTACTTCTGCACCTTTCCAACTCTGCCTCACAATCTGCTCCTCCGTGTCTCTATTGCTACTGGGGGGTCTGTAGAAAACTCCCAATAAAATGACTACTATTTTCCCATCTCCTCAGCTTCATCACCCTTATTTCTGACACTTCTTCCGTTAAAATGGACACACTTCAACCCATCACACTGACTGCACCTTTGCCCTATCAACTGCGTATTCCTCCTCAACGACTCTCTTTTAAAAGGGAAATTTACCTTATCGGCAAGCCCTCTGGTCTGAGCTCTCACTGCTCCCACTGCTGCAAATGGAGGCCACTAGGTAAGTCATTAAGAGGGAAACTCACGTTATTTCATTTCATTTTCTCATTTCAGAACCTAGACATTTAAAAAGGTACTGCATTTCCACTTGGATTATTTTGGAATATAGTTATAATTTTCTTTCCTTGAAAGACGATCATACAGAACCTTATTCCAATCTTGATTCCTGTGGGAATCAATATTACATTTTAAGTTGTCCCACTTTCAGGAATAAAACCGCAATATTAAGTGAAGACTTCATGTGTTGATTAAAGGAGGAGCAAAGCTTAGGACACCATGCTCTCCTTTAAACAGTATCTTGAGATTTTTAAATTCCATTTCAATAGACAAGCATTTCCCCAGAAATGTTGCACTACCAACAGTATACTAGCAGCACTGCACTGAAGGGTCAGCCTGGATTGTGCACTCAATTTCCGGACTGAGGCTTGAATCTACAACATTCTGACAGAGCAAAAAAGTGCTAACAATTGAATCCAGCAATCAAAATATTTAAATTACAAATTTATGCATTCTTGGAAAATGGACAAATTGACAAGTAGGAATGTAGTCAAATATTACTGACATCTCAGGCTACTCAAACACAAATATTCAAATACACTACTATACTGCACTCAATGTTTTTAAAGTCTTACTTCACAACTCTTTGAATTTACAACCAGTAAATTCCTAAACAATTATACTTTTTAATGAAAAATAGATCATTCAGCCAAAGTTTCAAAAATGGAAACATTATATCAAATACTTTAATAAAATGAATATTTGCAATAGTCAATAGACAAAAGACTCTTAACATGTCAAAATCAAATTTCTGAAAAGTTAATTTTTTTTAAAAAACTCAATACTTTATATTAGCTGTAGTGGTAAAATGATCTAATTTAACAACATCCAAGCTGTTGGCTTAGTACACCACAAGATCATGTTCCAAAGAGCATGAGAGAGCTTAAATCCACATTTCAGTCATTTATATAATTTTCCCAGTTGATAATATCATTAAATTTCAAATTTTCAGATTATACTTTAGAATATGTCCAAAGTAAGAGGCAAGAAGCAAGCCATCCTAGGTTAAGGAAATGCAATCATAACAATTAGGTCTAGGGTTTGAAGTCAGGTATCTGTATTTGGAGAGAATTTTCTCTGGGGCCAATTAAAATCCATTCAACAAGATGAATATATTTTAACACTGAAGATGACAATGATCTTTAAAAGTCAAAAGTCCCTGCACTTTTCCATTGAACAAGATTAACAGACATCAAGGGAACACTAACCTCTTTCTCACTGGCCCATCTTCATTTTCCGATGAGCTTGCATCATTTCCATCTCCCTTCCGAGAAGTGTGTAACCTATCCTCTTTTGCATTTTCAACTGCCACCTCAGGTGACAGTATCGATCCATTTGAAGAACCATTGCTGAGAGAACCTGTACATAGTTTAAAAAACTGTAGCATCAGTAAAACAAAAAGTTAGCAACCTATAAACAATTTATAAATATATATTTCACTGCTTTATACAGTGACAGCTTTTGACCTTGTTTTAAAAAGATTTCTTACGAAAACTATTCACATTTATTAACAACTTAGAATGATGGAACAGAAAGCCACATAGCTAAATTTGATGGCAAAACAAAGATGGACAACAGTATAAGCAGGAGATGGAAGCACAATACTATAAAGAGACATTGCTAAATTCAGTCAATGGACAAACCTGACAAATGGATTTCAACATAGGCAAATGTGAGGTCATTCATTTTGGAACTGAAAGGTTAAAACTGGATATTTTCCAAATGGTGAAAAGCTAGAAACGAATGTAACTAAGTGGAAGTCCAAAGTTGTTGGAGGGTCCTAACACATAGACCATTACAATGTCAAAAACTGGTACAGAAAATAATCAAAATGGATAACACACATGTCATTTATATCCAAAGGACCAGAATACCACTGCGTACGAGTCACATTTTATTTACACAAAATCCTAGTTAGACTGCACGTGGAATACCAACAGCAGCACCTCTCCCTACCACCAGCTTAGCAAAGATCTTTTGTTTGTGAAAAGAGGGCAGCTTCAATTTGCTGGGATATTACATGGACTTCAAGGGTTAAACTAGGGCTAAATGGATTAGGGATTCATTCCCCAGAATTTAATGGTTCACATACAAGTATATGAACTAGCTTTCGTAGACATTTTGCCCCCTTGAGCTTGTGCTACCATTCAACTAGATCACTGCTGATTTGCTTGTGTTCCCATCTGTACCCTTTAACCTTAGATTATTGTTCAGCAGGGGAATCAACCTCCACCTTAAAAATATTCAAATATACCATTTGCACCATCTTTTGAGGTAAACAGTTCCAAAATCTCTCAAACCTCAAAAAGATTTCCCTCCTCTCTGCCCTAAAGGGCTAATTCCTTATTGTAAAACGATGCTGCCCAATTCTGGGCAGACCACAGAATAAACTTCTCCTAAATCACTGTCACTTCAAACAAATCATACCTGTTCTTCTAAAGTGCAGTGAAAACAAGCCCACTCTGTCCAATTATTCCCCATAATAACAACCCACTCACTTCAGTTACCAATCTAGTAATCTTCCTATGAACTGCCTCCAGGGCATTTACATTCTTTCTTAAATAAGGAGAGCACAAACGTTCTATGCAATACTCAAGAAGAGACTTCACCAATGCCCTGTATAATTGAATCATAACATCTTTCTTTGCTTAGGTTCCCATTGTACCTGCTTGCTAACTTTTGTGATTCATGCATGAAAACAACACCTATAAACAAGTCAGAATTTCACAGCTGTTCTTTTTTTAAATAGCATACTTGGTTATTCTTCCTGCTAGTGTGAACATCACGTGACCACATTATACTCCACCTGCTAGATTTTTGCCCATTCATTCAACCTATCTATATCTGCTTGTAAGCTCCTTCTGACTTCTTCACAACATGTTTTCTCACCTTGCTTGATGTCAATTTAGCTACCTTAGCTTCACTACTATTCATTTAATCATTGCTATAAATTGTAAAAAAAAATTAACACCCCACCACAGAACCCAGTAGAATTCCACTGGTCACGTCTTTCAAATCAGGGAAAGACCTATTCCCTGATTTGAAAAACCAAATCTTCTGACTATGCTAATATGTTATCCCCTTGACCATAAGATTTGAATTTTCTATAATAGCCTTATTAAATGCCTTCTGTTAAGTATTTTGCATCTTCAGGCCCCCCTTTATCAACAGTACACACTGCTCCACTAATTGTTAAAATTTTTATATTGAACCTAGGTAGGACTTGAATCAGAGCCTCCCGGTCTAGGGGTAGGAACACTACAACTGTGCAACAAGACAGCCCATGTTATTCTTTTTTTTACCTTTTGCAATTTAACCTATTTTTCTAATCACCTTATTTAGAGATGTTACAACTCACCTCTGCAGCAAGTGGGACTTGAACTCAGGCTTCTTGGTCTAAGAGTTGAGACACTATCATGGCACCACACTGCAGCCTATGTTACTCTTTTTGTTATTTAATCTACTTTTTCTAATCAACCTATTCAGAGATGTTATTACATACCTTTGGAGCAGGGGGATTTGAACCCAGGCCTCCTGGTGCAGGGGTAGAGACATTACCACTGCGCACCAAGGCTCATGTTACTCTAAATATATTTTTCTAATGAACCTGCTCAGAGATGTTATTACACACCTCTGGGGCAGTTGAGACAGAGACATTACACAATGCCATTTTACTCCCTT
This sequence comes from Chiloscyllium plagiosum, assembly GCF_037043375.1. Classification (NCBI taxonomy): domain Eukaryota; kingdom Metazoa; phylum Chordata; class Chondrichthyes; order Orectolobiformes; family Hemiscylliidae; genus Chiloscyllium; species Chiloscyllium plagiosum. The sequence goes on along the minus strand of NW_028270172.1, from coordinate 46,164,510 downwards.
AAAGAATTCCAATAAATTGGTTAAACAAGTCTTCTCTTTCAGAAAATTGTGCTGGGTCTTCCTAATTATTTTGAGTGCGCATCTATAATCATCCTAATCATCAATCTTAAACATTCCCCATGCCAGACTTCCCTGCTCCCCTAAAAATTATAATTTTACCGTATTTTTGTTTTCCATCAACCTCCTGATTTACAGGTATTAGAGATTTTTTTTGTATTCTTTATTGTGAAGGCAGAGAAAAAGGTCATTCATCATAATTACCTAATTACCTAATGTCCTAATTACCTATCATGAACTCCCATGCTCACCCTCTCGAGGACTAAATGCTAATTTCACTTTTTACAAGTATACTGTCACATCTCACTGGGAATCAACGGTCATCACACAAGTTAAAGATTTTTTTAAATATATGAAGATTTCCTAATTTTCAGATTCAGTTTGACAGAAATCATGGACCAGTTTTCTATACTTAACAAGAATTAGTACTTATTCTAAGTAATTAGACTCTTAGCTACAGGTAAACAATTATAAACAAACAGTCACCACATAACACTAATTAAAACGTTAATTCCCTTATAAACTCCCCCTTACTTTTACTCACACACACAAATAAAAGATATGTTATCGACTGCAGGAAAAATTTGAGAGAACAACCCAATGTCACCAGTTCACAAAGCTTACTGAGATGATTCCTACACTGGTCAGAATGCTGCTTCTCCATCGTCATTTTCTGGATGATTCCTCTGGTCTGCAAAAAGGCACAGAATGGCTGGCTCACTCAAACAGGTCACTAGCTTATCAATTAAGAGTCGCAGCTTGCAGAAACTGAAGGAACAATAACCTTGTTTTATGTAGGTTAAAAGGGGCTTACTGCAGAGAACAGAGGAAGCATTCCTGGACAGTGAAAACCTACTAGCTTCTCTGCATCTTGCTCCTAGCTCCAAGCTGTTCATTATCTGAAAACCAATGACATGCTTGTTGGCAGACAGACAGACAGACACAGAGCCATTGTCATCAATCACTGATCACTTGCCCACAAAATGAATCAGCTTCTTGCTACCTACCAAAGCTCCATCTGTACAAAACTCCGTCGGTTCCAGTTAGTCTGCAAACACTGCTGTAACCCATAGCTTTACAAAAGGACAGTGGTCACAATGAGTATCAAACTAAACTTTCAAACCATGGAACAATTTTTTTTTAAATGTTATTTTACCCATAAATTTTAGAAAGGAGATGGCTAAGGAGACTGTACATGGATTGGTGATTTTTCAGGAATCACTGCAGTTAGGATGGTCCCAGAGGACTGGAAAATGGCTAATTTAACACGCTGTTTAAGAAGGAAGGCAGAAGACAGGAAACTGTTAGTTTGCCCGACTTCAATCATTGGTAACATTTCGGAATTTATTATTCAAGATGTTATTTAGGAGTATGGCAGCATGGCTTTGTAAAGGTGAAGTCATGCCTAACGAATCTGTTAAAATACTTTGAGGAGGTAATGAGCTAGTTAGACAAAGGAGAGCCATTGGATGTGATTTATTTGGATTTCCAGAAAGCCTTTGAAAAAGGGCCACACAGAAGGCTGCTAAGGTAACAGCCCTTGGTGTTTGGGGCAAGAAACTGGCATTGATAGAGGATTGGCTGACTGGAGGGTCTTTTTCAGAATGGCAGCCAATGGCTATTTGAATTTTGCAGCAACCCATGTTGGAACGACAGCCATTCCCAAGTTATATTAGTAATCCAGACAAAGGAACTGAGGACATTACTATTAAGTTTGCAGATGACAAAGGTAGGTGATGGGACAAGTAGTACTGAGAAAGCAGGAGGCTACAGAAAAGAGTTAGACAGGCTAAGAGAGTGGACAAAGAAGTGACAGATGGAATACAATGCGGGAAAGTGAGAGGTAATGCATCATACACTAGAGGTGCAGACTATTTCCTAAATGGGGAAGGACTTTGGAAATCTGAAGCACAAAGGGACTTGGGTATCCTAGTTCAAGATTCTCAAAGTTAGCACAGGTTCAGTTGGCAGTTAGGAAGGCAAATGCAATGTTAGGATTCATTTCAAGAAGCCTGAATACAAGAGCAGAGATGTACTGCGGAGGCTGTATAACGCTCTAGTCAGATCGCATTTGTAATATTGTGAAAAGTTTGGGCCCCATATCTAAGGGAAGCTGTACTGTCATTGGAGAAGGTCCATTGAAGGTTTACAAGAACGATCCCAGAAATGTAGGGATTTTCATATGACGACCAGTTGAGGACTCTGGGTTTGTACACAATGGATGTACACAAGAATGAGGGGAATCGGATTCAAATTTATAAAATACTAAGATACCTAGATAAAGTGGACACGGAGATGAAGTTTCCACTAGAAGAGACTAGGACATGAGAGCACAGCCTCAGAATGACGGGATGACCCTTCAGAATGGAGATGAGTCGGAATTTCTTTAGTCATAGAGTGGTTAACTATGGAACTGACTACCACAGGAGGGCTGTGGAAGCCAAGTCACTGAGTACATTTAAGACAGAGATAGAGATAGATTTTTTTGATTGGTAAGGGGATCAAGCATTATGAGAAGACAGGAGAATTGGGTTGAGAAACACGATTAAATGGCAGAGCAGACTTGCTAGGCTGAATGGGCTAATTCTGCCCAGAGTTTCATGGTCTTATTTTCTCATTTCCGTCCTCAATTAGAAACAGAAATAAAGAGATACAGTCTCATAATACCTCTTGCTGTTTTTACATTTCTAGCCAGCTAGCTATTGTTCTCTAATTTATTTGTCCTGATTGATCTTTTAATCATTTTCTAGTGCTTTTAGGGTGTAGGTTTGCCCGCTGAGCGGTAGGTTTGATATCCAGACGTTTCATTACCTGGCTAGATAACATCATCAGTGGCAACCTCCAAGTGAAGCGAAGCTGTTGTCTCCTGCTTTCTATTCATATGTTTGTCCTGGCTGGGGTTCCTGGGGTTTGTGGTGATGTCATTTCCTGTTCATTTTCTGAGAGGTTGATAGATGGTATCTAGATCTATGTGTTTTTTTATGGTGTTGTGGTTGGAGTGCCAGGCCTCTAGGAATTCTCTGGCATGTCTTTGCTTAGCCTGTCCCAGGATAGATGTGTTGTCCTAGTCGAAATGGTGGCTTTTTTCAATCCGTGTGTAGGGCTACGAGGGAGAGAGGGTCGTGTCTTTTTGTGGCTAGCTGGTGTTCGTGTCTCCTGGTGGCTAACTTTCTTCCTGTTTGTCCTACGTAGTGTTTGTGGCAGTTCCTGCATGGAATTTTGTAGTGCTCTTTCAATTATAAACAGTCCTCTGACATGCCACTCATCTTTGTACAATCGTACTGTCTCAAGTATGATACTTTTCTTCACTGCTTTACTTAACCATGTGGTGGATCACCCTTGGAATTTTCTTTATATCAGGACTGCACTTATTCTGAAATATATCTTTAAATGCCTGACACTACACCTCCACTGATTAATTCCTGCGCCTTATTTCATAGTTCACCTTGGCTCGCTAAGTTTTCACACCCACAAATTGCCATTAAGTTTAAAATAAAAGTCTTGGACCAATCCTTCTCTCTTTCAAACTGGATGTACAATTCAATCATGTCATGGTCGCTCCTACTCTGGAGTCAATTAATTCAAATCCCGTTACTCTACACAATACCAAGTCCAATATAGTCTGTTCTATGGACATAGTTAAGGGTGTGATTTGATCAGGGCGTAGGACAGAAGGGTGTACAAAGCAGTACATCAGGGCCTGTGATTTACAGTTTCTACTCTTGGTTTTGATTAGTAGATACAGAACTGGCTCAAGGGTAGAAGACAGAGGATGGTGGTGGAGGGTTATTTTTCAGACTGGAGGCCTGTGACCAGTGGAGTGCCACAAGGATCAGTGCTGGGTCCTCTACTTTTCATCATCGATATAAATGATTTGGATGTGACCTTAAGAGGTATAATTAGTAAGTTTGCAGATGACACCAAAATTGGGGGTGTACTGGACAGCAAAGAAGGTTACCTCAGATTACAACAGGATCTTGATCAGATGGGCCATTGGGTTGAGGAGTGGCAGATGGAGTTTAATTTAGATAAATGTGAGGTGCTGCATTTTGGAAAAGCAAATCTTAGCAGGACTTATACACTTAATGGGAAGGTCCTGGGGAGTGTTGCTGAACAAAGAGACCTTGGAGTGCAGGTTCATAGCTCCTTGAAAGTGGAGTGACAGGTAGGTAGGATAGTCAAGGCGGTATTTGGTATGCTTTCCTTTATTGGTCAGAGTACTGAGTATAGATGTTGGGAGGTCATGTTGCGGCTGTACAGGACATTGGTTAGGCCACTTTTGCAATATTGCGTGCAATTCTGGTCTCCTTCCTATTGGAAGGATGTCATGAAACTTGAAAGGGTTCAGAAAAGATTTACAAGGATGTTGCCAGGGTTGGAGGATTTGAGCTACAGGGAGAGGCTGAACAGGCTGGGGCTGTTTTCCCTGGAACGTTGGGGGATATGGGGTGACCTTATAGCGGTTTAGTTTGCTTTTCAACTAAAAATGGCTACCTGAAAGATACCTGCCTAGATTTTCTGATTGGCACTGTTTTACTGCTGGCTGTAACCCTAGGCCATTTATTTTGAATGGATTGGCAATATTCTAAAATCACTCATGGCAGCAGGGATGGAGACCCATCAATAAAGTAGTGTTAGCTGGAAAAGATATTTCCAGACTCATTAAGTACACATCAGTAGGTATACTACCTCTAAAAATTGTGATGGAAACATAAGCTTATAAAGATTAATCATGCCAGAAACAGGTGGTGGGCAAAAGTTCTGAGGCTGAGGCTGTCATTCTCCATAGCATGTACAGCCAGCTTGAACTCTCAAGGGAGCTCGATCTTGAGATATTAAGGGGTTAATTTGCTCTGCTGACCTGCAAGAAATTGGATGCCCCGAGGTTAGGGTGGTAGGTTTCTCTGTCTTGCAGGTACAATGTAAAAAAATTGACATGGTCATCTCCTATTCAGAATCAATAAGAACATTGAAATTAAAATTCTGACTACACCCTGCAGTTTAAAAAAAAAACAATTTACAACAGATCTTGCCATTCAGGAATGATCTCAATTACATTGTTTCTGGAAATGGTCAAGTCTTCAGTGGCATGTGACTGTGAGTGTGTGGCTGGTGGTTGTCTTGTGGGCATTACTGACTGTGATGTAAAAATTTTGTATAAAGGAAGAACTGGTTCCTTTGTTCAGAGAGACACTGCTTCACAATGTTTACGAAGCAGCGTTAAGGGTTCCTCCAAAGCCTGAACTTGCTTAATCAAGTTTGGCTGTTCACAGAAGTGTCTTGCAGTCACATCAAGTGTGTAAGAATCTCAAAAAAAAGAGCCTAACAATCTGACTCTTAGCAACTTGAATGTTTCCCAAGCAGTAAACAGCAGCAAAAAATCAACTAACCCATTCAAGAGGCTGAGACCTGGATTGAAACTGAAGGTTTAATCTATGGATTGAGTCCTTCTTGTCACAGAACAAAGAACTATATGGCAAAGATAAAGTTTATTCATTCCAATTATGTGGGTTGTTTGATAAAAATTGAAAGATAACAAAATGGACATGGCAAATTGAGTTTAATGCGAAAAAGTGAGAGATGATTCACTTTGGAAGGAGTAACAGTTGGAAGGAGTAACAGGAATGCAAACGACTGACCAAGATTCTTGGTAATGTAGATGAGCAGAGAGATCTCAGTGTCCAGGTACCTAGATCCCTCAAAGTTGCCACTTAGGTTTATAGGGTTGTTAAGAAGGCAAATGGTGTGTTTGCTTTTATTAATAGAGGGATCGAATTTCGGAACCACGAGGTCATGCTGCAGATGTACAAAACTCTGGTGCAGCCACACTTGAAGTATTGCAAACAGTTCTGTCACTGCACTATAGGAAGGATGTGGAAGTTTTGGAAAGGGTTCAGAGGCATTTGTTAGGATGTTGCCTGGTATGGAGGGAAGATCTTATGAGGAAAGGCTGAGGGACCTTGAGGCTGTTTTCATTGGAGAGTAGTAGTATGAGAGGTGACCTAATTGAGACATAAAATAATCAGGGGATTAAACAGGGTGGACAGTGACAGCCTTTTTTCTCGGATGGTGATGGCTAGCATGAGGGGGCATAGCTGGGCGGCATGGTGGCACAGTGGTTAGCATTGCTGCCTCACAGCACCAGAGACCCGGGTTCAATTCCCGCCTCAGGCGACTGACTGTGTGGAGTTTGCACATTCTCCCCGTGTCTGCGTGGGTTTCCTCCCACAGTCCAAAAGACGTGCAGGTTAGGTGAATTGGCCATGCCAGATTTCCCGTGTTAGTGGGTTGCGCTTCGGCGGGTCGGTGTGGACTTGTTGGGCCGAAGGGCCTGTTTCCACACTGTAAAGTAATCTAATCTAATCTAATCTAAAGCTTTAAATTGAGGGGTGATAGATATAGGACAGATGTCAGAGGTAGTTTCTTTACTCAGGGAGTAGCGGGGCGTGAAACGTACTGCCTGCAACAATAGTAGGCTCACCAACTTTAAGGGCATTTAAATGATCATTGGATAGACATATGGACGAAAATGGAATAGTTTAAGTTAGATGAGCTTCAGATTTGTTTCACAGCTTGGTGCAGAGGGCTGAAGGGCCTGTACTGCGCTGTAATGTTCTATGTTCTAAAATGCATCGTTCCCACTTGGTACTAATGCAGTCTAGTTCCAAGGCTTAGAATACAATTTACACCCACAACTTTTCAATTCTGAGGCAACAGTACCCCAAGTGACCTAAAGATTAAAAAGACAATATTTTGCAGCTACTCCACATACTACACACAACACAATTCCACTCTTTGAGCAAATGCCTAATAAGGGATCTATGCTTTTTAAACAATCTATTGCATATCTTGTATTCTAATAAGAAGGTGGGCACTGAATGCCAGGCTTCCAGATTTGCTAGACTGTATTTTAATTCGGTAGTTTATTCTTTACTCACTTGTTACTTCATGAGTATTGTGCAACCAAGTTTCAAAAATTGCGGATTTTCAAATTGATTTGCCAGATGTTTCCAGAAAATCAACAGTTAAATTTGTTTGTAAAATTCAAGTCAAAATTGTTGATAAAGACGAGAACCATGTGGTGTTCCCAATTCCAAAAGTCCACAAACTACCATGAGTCTCCAAAAGATATATTAAAAAGTGCCCATGTATCCTAGAAGCCAGCAATTCAGTCAATATGTGCAGGTCTAGTAAATAGTTTTGCCCTCACTGGCTTTTAGGGAAAAGCTGTATAGACCAAACAACTTATGAGAGCCTGTCTTAGGTTTGTTAGACCTAGTATGCAAGCAGCCCCAGGGCATACACAGCAACAAAGGAGCCTTCCACATCCAAAGTTTTACCTGCACATCCACCAATATCATTTATTGTATCCGTTGCTCCCAATGTGGTCTCCTCTACATTGGGGAGACTGGACGCCTCCTAGCAGAGCGCTTTAGGGGACATCTCTGGGACACCCGCACCAATCAACCACACCGCCCTGTGGCCCAACATTTCAACTCCCCCTCCCACTCTGCCGAGGACATGGAGGTCCTAGGCCTCCTTCACCGCCGCTCCCTCACCACCAGATGCCTGGAGGAAGAACGTCTCATCTTCCACCTCAGAACACTTCAACCCCAGGGCATCAATGTGGACTTCAACAGTTTCCTCATTTCCCCTTCCCCCACCTCACCCTAGTTCCAAACTTCCAACTCAGCACTGTCCCCATGACTTGTCCTACCTGCCTATCTTCTTTTCCACCTATCCACTCCACCCTCTCTCCCCCCCCCCGACCTACCACCTTCATCCCCTCCCCCACTCACCTATTGTACTCCATGCTACTTTCTTCCCAGCCCCACCCTCCTCTCATTTATCTCTCCACCCTTCAGGCTTTCTGCCTGTATTCCTGATGAAGGGCTTTTGCCCGAAACGTTGATTTTACTGCTCCTCGGATGCTGCCTGAACTGCTGTGCTTTTCCAGCACCACTAATCTAGATACACAGCAATCAGGAGACTGCACCATCAAGAGGAGGCGGGGCTTGGCAAGTAGGGCAAAAGAATTGCTCCTACTGTTATCGGGTTTAGCCACAAAACTGAAGGATGAACAAATCCAGAAACTTAAATAGTTTATGCTATTATATTCAACAGTTTACAGAAATGCTGGCATAAGGGAATAAACAAATCTAAGAAAATTAATTTTGTAGTTAAACCTAAGCAACTTGAAATGCAACTGATCAATAATCCAATTTGAATGGTTATTTTAAGAGAATTTCCATTCCCATGTAAACTATATACTAGTGAATAGTGCTGCACAGAAGTATTAAACCAGAAAACAGATAAACCTTTCACTAGAGCTCTTTTGTGTGATTTACAAAGCAATGGTGTCACAAATCCTCTTTTCCTGGAGTACTTGCAGGGACTTCTTCAATGGTTAAGCCCAAATATTTTCTTATCAGAATCTATCTTAACATTCAACTCAACAGAAACCAGAAAACTTGCAACACAGAAAGCAAACATTTGACCCATTCTCAGTGTCAAGCTTTATTGGAGCAGTCAAGAACTAATCCCACTCACCACACAACCATACATCTCCCTGCAGTTTAGCTAATACGTCTTATAAAAAGAACACAGTTGCCTCCGCCTCAACACCTCCCTTTGACAAACTTCCACGTTCTAAAACCTCACCCAAATTCTTCAGGTGATGAATTCAAACCTGACCCTACTTCATCACATAATTCCTAATGAGGGGAAATGTATTTGCACAGAATCCTCTGATCCCCATAAAATGACCACAACACAGTAACAATCCCTCCCTATCATTCCATCATGAAAGCCCTTCAGTATTGGATCTTCTCTTACCCTTCTCAGTCTCAATGGAAAGCAGATTCAATACCTCTTCATGACCTCTGATTAGTAGGTCCACACCTTCATAACGCTGAGTAAAAGAAGTGATAAGGCATTGCAAATAAGTTCCAAATTCTGTATGTCGCGAAACAACACAGCCTAGTCGTGCCCCCACACTGGGACCTTGTGTTCAAGGCCTTTGGCTCCTGTATCTAATTATCATCTTTGACTCTTGCTAACATATTGCAAACATGGATATCGAGTAAAGGTACTTTCTAATTCAGCTCTTGTCGCTTCAGTTACCAAATAAATAACCCATACTCTCCAAAGCCATTTTCAAAAAATGAAATACTGGCGTGAAATACCAGAGGAGTGTTGCTGTTTGGCCATCACCTGAAGAGATTTTCAAATTATACTGAAGAATTTGGGGATGAATATACAGGGGGAAAGTAAAATAAAGTTAAGCAAAATAGATTTCATTTGGAAAAGGCAAGGCCTGTTCTACATACTTGAAAATACAATTAACAAAGTATATGCTTAATATTCAAAATGCCAGTAAAGATGGCAGGTACATTGACTCAGTCAAATGATGAACTAAGGATATGTTAAATACATTTAGAGCTGTGGCATATTTAAATTGTTTTTCCCTTTACACAGCTTTGGAATATTAAACTGCAAGAATAATTTACAGCAGTCCCTTTTCCTATCCCCAAACAGATTAAATTAAGCATTTTAGCATTGGTAGTCACATAAACTTCGGCAAGGGCCATAATAGATATCCAACAAACCCAAGAATCCTAGATTAAGGAGAAAAATAGGTGCAGGATTATGACATTTCTTGCTGCAAGTGTAAAGAGAGTACTATAAATAGTCAAATAGCCCTGAAACCCATCGCTCAGCTCATACACAAGGGATAAGTATCTAAAAGACTATCACTATCTGGGCAAATTCATCCTGACAACAGATACATCACTTTCAAAAAAAAGAAACTTTACATTTTATATAGTGGTACATGGGGACAGGTCCCTTTTTAGTAAAATCAATCGAATGAGTTGACTTTCTGCTGCAAGATTTGTTGACAAAAAAACTGGTTCATCGTACTCGTTTTCAGTGGTAGAGACACCACTGTCTGAAGGAGATTTTTTTTTGAGTTCATTCTGCTCAACAAAATTGCCTGGTCATGAAATTGCTCTGAAGGGTTAACAAAGAATGTTAACAAAGGAAACATGTGAGTGCATGAAATACTGCATTCATGATGTCCAGACACTGCTCATCATTAATAACAAATGCTTCCCTGCCATCACTTGCTGCCATAAATATTAACAGTACACAAAATTAAAATCAAGGGACAAAATCAACACAATGCCATATACATGAAAATGCAGCAGTGCATAACACATCCATGAAGATGAGCATTAATGGAGACAGTGAGCTGGTTTAGCTGCACGACAGGAATGAGTTAAATGCACGCATATCAAAGGCAGTCAAAAGCTATACATTATCTCGAAAAAAAAAACGCTGCAGAGCATTCAAGCCATCATTTATAGAATTACTGGAGTCATATATGCTGAGCCCTTGTTTTACATATCTATGTAACCTAACGTTCCTTTAGATCAAAAAATAAATCAACAGTGACAGTTTAACAGTACACAACCCTTCCCAACATCTTTCTTCAACAATCTACATTTTTGCCCGGATCATGCACCTTGTAATGTGGTAGAGGTCAGGTGGTGGATGGTAGACATCGTCACAGCCTCTGCCGATGGCATTTTCTGGTCTGTTTACTGAGCCACTAAAGCAGAATTCAAAATGAACCCCCGTTGATTTCCACTTCCTTCAGCCTGATTCTTCACTGCTGTTGAACGCTGCACCACATGACCCAGGTGAGCTAAGCAACTCGCTGGTTTAAGGAATCCGAGGTGCGAATACAAACAGAGCCTTGGATTTTTTTTAAAAAAACAAGCAAGCTCTTCCGGTCCAAGACAGGCTACAATTTTAACTGAAGTAGCTGTATTCACTTTAGGAATTTAAGGAAACATGCAGATTTAAAACTGCAGTTTAAACAAAAGGCATATTTATTGCTAATTAGTACACGGGCTGGCTAGTCAAGCCTTTGAGAATTGCATCCTTTACATGTCAGGCTAACATCTGCTGTGGCTCAGCCTGAAAAGATTCACGTGATCACCGCACAGCTTCAGTTTACCAGGGAAATTTGTTAGAAGCAATCCTACAAATTAACATTGTAGGTTTTCTCTCTCCTTGCTTCACTATTCTAACTTGGCTTCAGCATTGCTTTTTATAGGTCCAATATCTTTTTGCAAGCAATCCGCAATTTCAAATGTATTTAAAAACAGGAGTACTCATATTTCAGTAATCTGAAAATTAAACCAAATAATTGCGAAGGGACTCCAATGCATATGGCAGGTATATAAACAAAAGGACAATAATGATCCGAGGTGACAATACAAGTGAAAAATTGGTTTTGCCCAATTAATTGGAAATAAATTACTAGATGCAATTACATGTTTCCAGACATTTTGTTTTGTTCATTGCCCAGGTAGGATTTAAAAATGCAAGTTGCAGACAAGCTGTCACCAACCTAATTCCCCCCACCCCCTTTTCTACGTACAGACATGTTGTACTTTGTAATGGCAACATACAGCTTGTCCAGTGTCCTTCTGTTTTCTACAAGTTGGCAATGACAACCAAGCTGCCTGGCAAAAAATCAAAACAAGGCCACAATAACTTTTCTAGAGTAAAAACAAACTCTCACTTTGATCACAAATGCCACTTCACATCAATGACAATGCATGAGGACAAGACATCTTCACAGCCAAAAAATAGTCATAAACCAAGTGCACCCTAAAGTGATTTGAAGAAAATTTTCAAAAGTGAGAGGGAGAGAGATATTTTAACAGAGCAACAATGCAGAACATGTAGGCTATTTCCTTATTTTCACCCAAACTATCACACATCAGACAGTGGTGTCAATAAGACTAGCTCCTTTTTCTTGTTGAGTGCAAGGGAGTATGTCCACTTTCTTTATGCAGATATGATGCAGGGAGCAATTAAAACAGGTGCTCTTCTATGCCAAGTAAAGGATTAATCATTCTTCTACTTTGCCCAGCAATGTTTAGATCAATGGCAGCATTCGTTTTCAGCTCAGCATAAAGCAGAGTTCCACCCAAGAACCTCCCTAGCATATCTGGCTTAGTGCCACACCATAATGGAAAAGAAAAGCTTTTCTTAAACATATTAATTTGTGACTATAAAAGATAAAAATCTTTACAAACTTTTGCAACACTTTACACCTGAAGCAGAAAGACTCAACATGCTAAAGCACTTATTTTCATAATAATAGGTTTCTTGATTACTAGTTAAATAAATCACTTGAGGGAAAAAATAGGCAGACAAATAATGCTACTAAATGGCTTCACTCAATATCATTCTCTTCCCTCAAGAAATATCTAACATCATCTCTATTATAACCAGAATGAGTTTGTCTACAACTTAAAGAAAATAGCATAATTAAACCAAAAGAAATTTTCCAAGATGTTTCAAGGAACAAACCAAAGCGAGAGATTAACCCAGATAAGGTGACAGCACAAATGCCAAAAAATGCTTGGTCATTGAGGAAGGTTCCAAGAGATTCTGAAGAGTCATAGTAGAACTTGACATGATAACAAATTATCATTGCTTGGTGTAAGAACTAGAATAGCCTGTTCCCTAGTTGGTTCCTCAGTGGTCCAAAACAATTTTTTTAAAAAAACACTCCAGGACTTTAGCAACAACAATGTGACTGCTGATGTAGTTTCCCTAGTCTATATGTCGATTAAAGTCAATTATGGTTACTATCATTCCCTTGTTATATAGATCTCCTGCTTTATCAATAATGTTTAGACAACCCCATTACTGTTCTACATGTTTTCCCCTACAAAGTTAATGTTTCAAGTCCAGTTTGATTCCTCTACAGTTGAAGAGTCAGACCAGACTCTCAATGCTAAATGTTTCTCTCTCCATAAAAGCTGCCAGATCAGCTGAGTTTCTCCAGCACTGTGTTTGCTTCAGGTTGTAAAAGATGTCTTAAAGGAGGAAGGAAGGGTGAATAGGCAGAGGGGTGTAGGGAGGGGTTCCAGAACTTGGACCCTGTGCAAATGAAAGTACAACAATGATGGGGCAACTAAAAGTAGAGGAGCACGGGAGTCCAGAATTCCAGGAACAGAGATGCCCTCTACATATGAAAGCTCGAGGCAATTATAGACATAGGGATGTTTGCAGCTGTTCATGACCGAGAATTTGAAAAACAAACCAAAAGGAAATGTAGGTTTGCATTTAGGTGATAGGAGAGTGGTGCTTAGAGTGAGTATGGTCAACAGCAGCACAATATTGAATTGTGCACCAAGTTAACAGATATATGTAGAAACTTCAGATGTCAATTACCAGCTATCCAAAAATAAATGTCAAAATCAAAAGGATCTTGCAGTGGTAGACCATATAAAAAGACCCAACCTCCAAGCTAGACAGACCACATGAGAAAGCCCACTCCCAATCAAACTGCACAGGAAACATTTCTCCTCCCTCCTCCCCCCAGTACAGACTGGTAAGGAGGTTATAGATATATACAGAGAAACCTTGATTATCCGGCATTCGATTAACCGAATTTCGGATTATCGGAACAAGATCGCAAGGTCCTGATGCTTGGCTAACTATGTTATCCAGTATTCAATTAACCGAACAAGATACCACCCTCCTGTGTCCTTCAGATAATCGAGGTTTCTCTATATTAGACCTACCAAACAGATTTCTCCTGTACTCTACTCATTATCATGCGGATTAAGGGAACACTCAGCACTGGCCAACTATTAAATTGACAGGAGGTTGTCAGTGCTGTTTTGCGAATGCACACGAAGTGGCTGACACAGGAGAGTATTCAGCCCGTTGTTTCCATTCCAATTCTCTACAAGAGAAATTCTAGTCCCATTCAGCCAGACTTTTCCCAAAAGCTCTCCAATTTCTCTCTAGATAATTATCTAATTTTCTATTGAAATTTTTACTTGAACATAACTTAAAATTTGAGCAATAAATTCAGTTTAAACCAACCAGAATTTTACCGTACTGTCAGTCATTCATATATTGTTGGACTGAGTCATGACACTACTGATCAAACAAACACAATAAGTCTTATGCAACATACACAACAGCTGGTGTAGCAACATCAGACAACATGAACATATATTTTATACATATATACTCTATGAACAAAACAAAACAAATTCATGAATTGGTTTCCAGGCAGAATTGATAGTAATCTCAGCTTAAAACTTCAATAGGAAACCCAGGGAGAAAACCTTGGCACAAAATAAATAGAAATATGGAACACAACATCCACGACAGGTAGTTAAAAATTGATTTCGTGGAATTGTATACCTTAAGAGATTTTTAGAACACTAAGTGCTTAAGGAGGAGTAGATAGGTTTCTGAAATATCAGGAAGGTAACAGCAATTAAAAGACAATTAGACATTTATATAAACAGGAAAGGGTTTATAGGGATAAGGACCAAATGCAGGCAAATGGGACTAGTTCAGCGAGTTTTGAGAAGTTTTGTAGCTCAGGTTGAGGTTCTGGGTGTAGGTTTGTTCGCTGAGCTGGAAGGTTTGTTTTCAGACATTTCAACACCATACTGGGTAACATAATCAGTGAGTGTCTGGATGAAGCACTGGTGGCATGGCCCACTTTCTATTTGTGTGTTTCGGTTTCCTAGGATTGGTAATATCATTTCCTGTCCTTCTTCTCAGGCGGTGGTAAATGGGATCCAAGTCAATGTGTTTGTTGATAGAATTCCGGTTGGAATGCCATGCCTCTAGGAATTCTGTTGCGCATTTCTGTTTGGCTTGTCCTAGGATGGATGTGAGACCCAGTCTAAGTGGTGTCCTTCCTTATCTGTATGTAAGGACAGTAGTGAGTGAGTCATGTCGTTTTGTGGCTAGCTGATGTTCACGTATCCTGGTGGCTAGTTTTCTGCCTGCTTGTCCAATGTAGTGTTTGTTTCAGTCCTTGCAAGGTATTTTATAAATGACAGTAGTTTTTTCAACAACATCAACCTGGCCAAGGAAACTCTGACTACACTATAAGAAGAACCAAAGACACATACACCAAATACCACTAACATCATCAGCAAGGTCAATATCATCAAGCTAATGGACCTATATCTTATCACCCGCTTCACCTTCAACAACAAAACCTACAGACAAACCAACAGAACACCTATGGGATCTCCGATATCAGGGTTCTTAGCAGAGGCAGTAATGCAGAGACTCAAACAAACAGTTCTGCCAACCATCCAACCCAAACTTTGGATCTGTACATGAATGACACCTTTGTCATCACTAAATGAAACAGATTAGAGGAAACCTTCAAGACCATCAAAAATACCTTTACTGGCATAAAATTCACTAAAGAGGAGGAAAACAACAACAACAAACTGCTATTCCTAGATGTCACAGTACAGCAAACAGCCAATGGGGAACTTCAAACCAGCGTCTACAAGAAAACAACACATATGGACCAAATACTGAACTACGGAAGCAATCATTCCAACACCCACAAACGAAGCTGCATCAGAACATTATTTCAAAGAGCTACCATGCACTGCAACACAGACAAACTGCGCATAGCAGAGGAAAATCACCTACAAAGTGTACTTAAAAAGAACGGGTACCCAATGGACACAATCCACTAATTTCTCAACAACAAACAAGCATATAAAACACGTCCAGAAACCCTGGCCACTCTCCCCTACATCAAAGACATCTCAGAAATGACTGCCAGACTACTCAGACCCCTTGGCATCATGGTAGCCCACAAACCCACCAACACACTAAAACAGCAGCTAATGAACTTGAAAGACCCTATACAGACAACAAGCAAAACTAATGTCATTTACAAAATACCTTGCAAGAACTGTAACACACACTACATTGAACAAACTGGCAGAAAACTAGCAACCAGGATACATGAACATCAACTAGCCACAAAAAGACATGACCCATTCACTACTATCCTTCCATACAGATGAGGAAGGACACCACTTCGACTGAGACAACACATCCATCCTAGGACAAGCCAAAATAGAGACACGCACAAGAATTCCTAAAGGCATGGCATTCCAACCAGAACTCTATCAACAAACACATTGACTTGGAACCCACTTACCACCCTAAGAAATAGAACAGGAAATGGCATCACAGGAAATGACGTCACTACATGAAAATAAGTCACCAACCCAAGGAACCCTAAACACACAAATAGAAAGCTGGCCCTGGCACCAGTGCTTCAACCAGAGGCTCAGTGATGATGTTACCTAGTACGGCAATGAAACGTCTGAAAACAAACTTTCCAGCTCAGCAAGCAAACCTACATCCGGGACTAGTTCAGTTTGGGAGACCTGGTCAGCATGGATGCATTTGGCTGAAGGTGCTGTTTACATTCTGTATGACTCTATGACTCTAACAACTTTCATTTATTGCAACAGTACACATTTGGTATAGAAAAAAAAATTAAGTGACCATAGGAGAAAAGAATTGGATATTGAGTCTTTGAAAGAAACAAGATGACTAACAAACTTGTTTGAAGAAATTGTTTTTAAAACTTGGTTCCAGCAAGAAAACAACTGCCACTAACAGATATACTGAATCAAAGGAAACATACACAGTCAGAAAATCAAACTTATGAAGTGGGGAGTGTGTCAGAGGTGAAGATGTTGGTCATACAATGATCTATAGATGACATTAAACTCAATAAATGGATATTAAAAAATCAGATTAGATCAACCAGATTCAATGTCCAAGGGAAGATCTTTTGGATCAAACATCAAGCCTTAGTTCTAATGTGCTCCCTAAGGTGTGTGTTATATATTACATAACACTATATTGAAGAGCAGAAGAGTTACCTAAGTGTCCTGGTCAATATTTATCACTCAATCAATCAATGTCACAAAAACCTTCACAATGCTGTATGAGAGACCTTGTGCAGAAAGCCAAATGTGAGGCACTGAGCCATGATGTTAGAAGCCAATAATTGCTTAATTTCAAGCCATCTAATGCAGATTACAGGGAAATTACATTTTACATTACATGTCTTCAATATAATATAATCGACAAAGAAAATGAACAAGAGCGTCAATAACAACTTATGGAGGACAATGAGTGGAAATCCTTTGTGGAAATCACCTACTCTAAAATGCATTGCAAACAATGGTATCAGAACTTTAACAATATTAAACTTTTCGTAAATAATCATTAAGAAGGACTGAAAGTCTGAAGGACTGCATTGTCAATCTAGTCCCAGCACTCCACAGGAATCACAAAATATAATGAAATACATTTAGGCTCTAAACAAGTGTCTTAATAAACATAATTATCCCTCCATAGGTTTCTAAGAAAAACATGCAAATACTCCACAATTCATTCTTCAGGAAAATAAACAGAAAACAGATTACTGGTAGGGATTAACTTTCTGAAATCAAAAAATAAATTGGGACAGTGGGTTATTTTTAAAGACAAAAGGATGAAGCACATGATGTTTGAGTCTATTGCTCTGATGTTCTGGCATATGTGACCCAGTCATTAATCATGGGCATTTGTTTCTGAAGTCACACAAACACAATTTACTCAGTACATACTTTTAAAAGAAAGAGCAAACAGGTTTCACCCTGAATTCAACAAGGTTTTCTTTTCAGAAATGTGTGTTCTCAACTGGCCAGCTTAGCAAGTTTTCTCTAACCAAACCAGACAAAATAAGAACCATTCCCAAAGCAAGACTCTACACAAAACAACCCTAAACAAGTGATTATAGCAAAACAAGGAGTTGTCATCTGTTCATGTCATTTACACAAGCCTGGTTTAAAAGTCTTCACTATCCACATGGAATTTTCATTGACCTCCTTGAAAGAAATGAGTGCATGTATGTTCATAAGACACAGTAAATCCACTTGTCACAATTCTTCAAAAACCGAAGTCCTCCAAATAACATTAAACATGAAAAGTCTTTGTAACAAAAGTAATAACAGAAGAGAATAGGTTACATGGAAGTACTAATCTTTTCAACTGGAATATTTAAACAGTCTAAGAAATTACAACATTAAATAATCAATTATGTCCTTTGGACTTCCCATTAGCTCACTATTTTGAAATCCAGATTTTCAAATGGCAGTTTGGATAAAGCCTAAACTGCAGTCTGCCATACCTCATTTGTAACTAATAGGGTGTCAACACAATAGACCATGATTTAACAGCTGAAGGAAAAATCTGTATATGACCATTTCCAAAATTTCTTCCTATTCAGAGAACGCACTTCTGTCTCCACTGAGCACTAAATGAGACATACACAATGTACATTGCCTAGCTGCAGTGCTGCAGGTTTACAGAGAAATCATTTACAGCATATTACAGGAAAATTCCAGACAGCAAATTTAATCATTTGTATGAGCAGTTCTGAAAAATATGTTCCTTGCAAAGCAACAGATGGCGATTGTTTATTTCACCTAGTTCAACAGAGAAACAACCACACACCTAATACTACATTTTTAAAAAGTAGATTTGTTCTTTCATACCCAATTCTGTTTGCCAACACTTCCCAAGAGGAATATGCCCAGTACAAAGACATTTAAAGCTCAAAATACTGCTGACTTTAACTGCCATTTCAATAATATACTGCAGAACCCACTGTTTTTTAAATCAACATCATCTATGAACATTTGCTCAAAGATGTACATTCAATTTGCTGTCCAACAATAATTTACAACCATGTTACAGAAGCTGTTAAAGAACATCTTTTCAAGTGGGGATTTTAAGAAAAATCTCATGGTATTGACCATGAGTTCAGTAATGGATCTTCAAAATTTGTATCAGGAGATCTGAAATTAATAATCAAAGGTGCTCGAATTGCTTTCAGAGCACCACTGAGCAACTGTTAACAAACACTTAGAATACAAAGTCTACACTGCTGATCAATTGAGCATGGGCCCATGAACCAAACTTACTTGCCTGCAGAAAACAATGTCATCATAATAAGTAAGGAGGTTATTCTGATTGTTAAGGTTCCAGTTGGAAATACTGTCCAATTCCAGACACCAGACTTTAGGAAGGATATCAAGCTTTAAATGGGGTCCAGAGAAGATTTATCAACATAACACAAGAGCAGTTATCTGTGAAAAAAACAAGATAAACTGGGATTTTTTTTCCCTTAGAACAAAGAAGTGGGATTTAATAGAATCAAATCAGGAGAAATGGTTTTCATCGCCAGGAGGATCAGTATCAGAGGTCACAGATTTTGCTAATTATAAACAGAAGTACACAGACATGAAAGGGAAACTAAGTAGTTTAATTTCTAAAGAGAACTGGAATTGTACTCAAATGATCATTTTCAGGATGAGATGGAAAGAACAGGAATGGTAGTAACCTGTTAGGTATTCCAAATAGCTGAAATTGACATGGTGGGCAAAATGGTCCGATTTTATACTACACCTTAAATGGGGTATTATCACCCTCTAAAGGTTCCAACATTTCTTCAGGAAGAGGTGGTTTTCAAAGCCTGCCAATGCAGCCACAATATTAATACTATGAACAGATCGGTTCTGCCAGATACACATTGTTTCCAGTCAGTAACAGGCAGGGTGATTCAACCCACACAGAAGTGAGCACAGCAGTCAACGCATTTCCTCCAATAGCCAGAATTGGTCCCATATCAAGTTTCTAATTTCTATTGGTTATATTTCGAGAGGTGGCATCAAACCAATCCAACTTAGAAGATAAACCCTGATCCAGATCAATTGCATTCACATAGCTCAGAAGAACCAAAAAGACTGCAGAGACATCATCGAGTCATAGAGATGTACAGCATGGAAACAGACCCTTCAGTCCAACCTGTCCATGCCGACTACATATCCCAACCCAATCTAGTCCCACCTGTCAGCAACCGGCCCATATCCTTCCAAACCCTTCCTATTCATTTACCCTCCAAATGCCTCTTAAATGTTGCAATTGTACCAGCCTCCACCATATCCTCTGGCAGCTCATTCCATACACATACCACCCTCTGCGTGAAAATGTTGCCCCTTAGGTCTCTTTTATATCTTTACCCTCTCACCCTAAACTTATGCCCTCTAGTTCTGGACTCCCCGACCCCAGGGAAAAGACTTTGTCTATTTATCCTATCCATGCGCCACATAATTTTGTAAACCTCTGTAAGGTCACCCCTCAGCGTCCAACCCTCCAGGGAAAACAGCCCCAGCCTGTTCAGCCTCTCCCTATAGCTCAAATCCTCCAACCCTGGCAACATCCTTGTAAATCTTTTCTGAACCCTTTCAAGTTTCACAACATCTTTCCGATAGGAAGGAGACCAGAATTGCATGCAATATTCCAACAGTGGCCTAACCAATATCCTGTACAGCCGCAACATGACCTCCCAACTCCTGTACTCAATACTCTGACCAATAAAAGAAAGCATAACAAATGCCTTTTTCACTATCCTATCCACCTGCGACTCCACATTCAAGGACCTATGAACCTGCACTCCAAGGGCACTCCCTAGGACCTTACCATTAAGTGTATAAGTCCTGCTAAGATTTGCTTTCCCAAAATGTAGCACCTTGCATTTATCTGAATTAAACTCCATCTGCCACTTCTCAGCCCATTGGCCCATTTGGTCCAGATCCTGTTGTAATCTGGGGTAACCCTCTTTGCTGTCCACTACACCTATAATTTTGGAGTCATCTGCAAACTTACTAACTGTACCTCTTTTGCTCGCATCCAAATCATTTATGTAAATAACAAAAAGTAGAGGACCCAGCACCGATCCTTGTTGCACTCCACTGGTCACAGGCCTCCAGTCTGAAAAACAACCCTCCACCACCACCCTCTGTCTTCTAACTTTGAGCCAGTTCTGTATCCAAATGGCTAGTTCTCCCTGTATTCCATGAGATCTAATCTTGCTAATCAGTCTCCCGTGGGGAACCTTGTCGAACACTTTATTAAAGTCCATATAGATCACATCTACCGCTCTGCCCTCATCAATCTTCTTTGTTACTTCTTCAAAAAACTCAATCAAGTTTGTGAGACATGATTTCCCATGCACAAAGCCATGCTGACTATCCCGAATTAGTCCCTGCCTTTCCAAATACATGTACATCCTATCCCTCAGGATTCCCTCCAACAGCTTGCCCACCACGGAGGTCAGGCCCACCTGGCTTGTCTTTACCACCCTTCTTAAACAGTGGCATCATGTTTGCTAACCTCCAGTCTTCCGGCACCTCACCTGTGACTATCGATTATATAAATATCTCAGCAAGAGGCCCAGCAATCACTTCTCTAGCTTCCCACAGAGTTCTTGGGTACACCTAATCAGGTCCTGGGGATTTATCCACCTTTAACCGTTTCAAGAGATCCAGCACTTCCTCCTCTGTAATCTGGAAATTTTGCAAGCTGTCACCATCTATTTCCCTAGTCTATATCTTCCATATCCTTTTCCACAGTAAATACTGATGCAAAATATTCATTTAGCATCTCCCCCATTTTCTGTGGCTCCACACAAAGGCCGCCTTGCTGATCTTTGAGGGGTCCTATTCTCTCCCTGGTTACCCTTTTATCCTTAATATATTTGTAAAAACCTTTTGGATTCTCCTTAATTCTATTTGCCAAAGCTATCTCATGTCCCCTTTTTGACCTCCTTATTTCCCTCTTAAGTATACTCCTACTTCCTTTATACTCTTCTAAGGATTCACTCGATCTATCCTGTCTATATCTGACATATGCTTCCTTCTTTTTCTTAACCAAACCCTCAATTTCTTTAGTCATCCAGCATTCCCTATACCTACCAGCCTTCCCTTTCACCCTAACAGGAATATATTTTCTCTAAATTCTTGTTATCTCATTTCTGAAGGCTTCCCATTTTCCAGCTGTCCCTTTACCTGCAAACATCTGCCTCCAATCAGCTTTCAAAAGTTCTTGCCTAATACCATCAAAATTGGCCTTTCTCCAATTTAGAACTTCAACTTTTAGATCTGGCCTATCCTTTACCATCACGATTTTAAAACGAATAGAATTATGGTCACTGGCCCCAAAGTGCTCCCCCACTGACACCTCAGTCACCTGCCCTGCCTTATTTCCCAAGAGTAGGTCAAGTTTTGCACCTTCTCTAGTAGGTACATCCACATATTGAATCAGAAAATTGTCTTGTACGCACTTAAGAAATTCCTCTCCATCTAAACCTTTAACGCTATGGCAGTCCCAGTCGATGTTTGGAAAGTTAAAATCCCATATTAAATAATGTAATAGAAAAAGATTAGAGTTCAAGTTAAGGAACAGAACATGTATAGATCAGAGCTTAACATAATTGATTAGAAAATTAAGGGAAACATCTACAAAACAAAAAAAAATGAAGACGGAGCATTCATTTCAAAAGGGAAAATTTTACCTGATAAACCTTACTGAATGCTTGGAGGGTAACAAGAGAGCAGAGAATGGCCAGGCTGCAGATACAATTCACCTGAGCTATTTAATGGTCTTGATAAGGTGTCCCAAAGCAAATTAATGGATCAAATCAGGGGACTAGTAAGTCAGCATTACTAACATGGAACATTACAGCACAGAACAGGCCCTTGATTTTGCACCGACCTGTGAACTAATCTAAGCCCATTCCTCGACACTATCCATACACCATCCATATACTTATCCAAGGACTGTTTAAATGCCCCTAATGTGGTTGAATTGACTACATTGGCAGGTAGGGCATTCCATACCTTTACCACACTGAGTAAAGAACCTGCCTCTGACATGTCTTAAATCTATCACCCCTCAATTTGTAGCTATATCCCCTTGTACAAGCCAACATCATCATCCTGGAAAAAGATTCACACTGTCCACCCTATCTAATCCTCTGATCATCTTCAATGTCTCTATTAAATCCCCTCTTAGCCTTCTTCTCTCTAATGAGAACAGACCCAAGTCCCTCAGCTTTTCTTCATAAGACCTTTGCTCCAGACCAGGCAGCATCCTGGTAACTCTCCTCTGCACCTTTTCCAATGCTTCCTCATTCTTCCTGTAATGGGGTGACCAGAATTGCACACAATATTCCAAGGTGAGGCTGCACTAGCGTTTTGTACAGTTGCAGCATGACGTCCCGGCTCCAGAATCCAATCCCTCTACCAATAAAACCTAACACAGCATATGCCTTCTTAACAGCACTATCAACCTGGGTGGCAACTTTCAGGGATCTATGTACATGAACACCCAAGATCCCTCTGCACATCCACACTACCAAGAATGTTTCCACTGACCCAGTGTTCTGCCTTCCTGTTATTCTTCCCAAAGTGAATCACCTCACATTTATCTGCATTGAACTCCATTTGCCCCTGTCAGCCCAGTTCTGCAACATCCTTCCACACTATCCACCACTCCACCGACTTTAGTGTCATCTGCAAACTTATTACCCTTCACAGAAAGCAGAGGAATAAAAGAACAATTATTTGGAATGGACTGACGAATAGTGGTGTTTTACAGGGATCACCATTCACAATTTACATTAGCAATTAAAGTGTGGAACTGAAAATTAAGATTTCTAAATTTATGAATAGCACCAAATTATGGGGTATAGACAATTTGGAGGATGACTACAAATTAGAGACATTGAATAAACTTACACAATAGGTAAATAAGCAGCAACTTAAGTTCAACACAGGCAAATATGAAGTTTATTTTGGAAAAGGGAGGTCATTTATTACTGGATAAATGAAAGTCTAAGAGCGGTAGGGCAACAAAAGGGTCTCAGAGAGCAAATGTACCAATTATTAGAAGTTACTCTAATGGTTATACAGATTAGTATAAAAAGCACTAGGGTATTATTTCAGGGAACAGAATTTAAAAAGCAGGGAGATTAGATAAAACCATATGAAATTAACACTTGAGCGTACTTGTACACCGTTTTGGTGGCCATTTTTTAAAAAGGATATCGGGATATTGGAAAGGACACAGATGATTTACAAGATGACACCAAAAAGGACTGGACAAACCATCAGTAAAGCAAAAGATAGACAAGCTGGAGCAAATTCTGCAGATACTGGAATCTGTACTGAAAACAAAAAGATACTTGAAATCTGATGAACACAGACATCTCGACTCAATGTTAGCTTGCTCTCTCTCCACAGATGCTGCTACACGATGGACAGGCTGGATCTATTTTCTCTTAAGGGAAGAAGGGGGTAACCAACCGGATATCTTTAGAATTATGGAAATAATTGGGAGTGGGTAGACAGAAAATGATTGAACCTATGGGAAATATCATGACTAGAAGCCATCAATACAAGGTGCACCAAGAAATGAAACAGGGGATTCAGAAGAAATTGCTTAGCCCAGAAGAATTATGAGGATACGTAACTCAATATCACGGGGAGTGACTGAAACAGTGGATTCAAAGAGAAGCTAAAGAAGCACAAGAGAGAAAGGAATAGAAGGTCACAATGATAGACTTGGAAAAGAAAAAGATGGAGAAAGGTTTGAGTGGAGCATAAATGTTGCCAAATAGCTGGTTTCAGTTCAATATATCATGTGTATCACATCCTTTATCCAATGGCTCAATCCAATCAAATAACCTAAACCCATCTCGAATATTTTCACCCAAAGGCATTTTTCAAAAGTAAATGAAAGCACCATTGTCAGGTAACAACAGCATAGAAAAACGCTCTTTGGTCTATCACAGCTACAGCAGTCAAAACAAAAGCAACCAGCTGGCTATTCTAATTCCATTTTCTAGCACTTGGCCCTTGCTTTGTATATCTTTGCATCAAAAGTGCACATCTAAACACTTCTCAGATGTAATGAGTGTTTCTGCTTCTACCACCCTTTCAGGCAGTGTGTTCTAAAATCCCATCATCACCTGGGTGAAAACAGGTTTCTTCATATCTCTTCTATACCTTCAGCCCTTTGCCTTAAACCCCACTTTAAAGATAACTTTTCTCTTGGGCTGTTTGGTGTACCCAGAAGATTAATGTATAATCTCTGAGAGTAGTGGACAATTTAGAGTGGTTGGCCTCAAACTGTACGTCAAACACAATGATAAATGGGCAAACATTGTGCATTTTGACCTATGTTGTGGAATCCATAACTTGAAACACAGTTGGGCAATATAAGCACATTGAATGAGGAGAAAGATCAATTAAGAAAAAGCCACACTATGTCCAGTCTTAACACATTCCTGAAAGGTTCAACAGTTTATAATGATGCACACTTTTTTTTCTTTGACCCCAGAATCGCTGGATAGTGGTGGATGTGTGTTTGCGTGTGTCCTGGGTAAGATGCTCTTCAGGGGGTTGGTGTTGACTTGATGAGCCAAATGGCCTCTTTCTGCACTGTACAGATTCGGTTATGCTGTGAAAATAGGTTGTTGCACTTAGAGTTATGGGCAATATGACTTGATTGTAACCTCAACTGTTTCACTTGATTTCCTGGTGACAGAAAGCTCCAAGTTCAAGGGAAGTACTTTGCAAGACTGGAGGAACAGGTAAAACAACATGGAAACAAGCAACGGCTGGTGAAGTAGTTTGCTGAACACCAGGCAATATCAGGAAGCAGAAACTTGGTCTTCCTGTTCATACAGATATGGAAAAAGCAGTTCACAAAATGGAATTTTAAAAATCCAGAGGAGAAAATCATTTTATTCAGCAGCAGAATTTTATTGGCACATGTGGTTCAGCTGTGTGTGGCAGTGAAGTGGGTGGTATTGTTCCTATGTAGTTTTGCATCACATGTGGAGTCAATGATTTGAGACCTTTTTCTACTCAGATGCATCCTGTTGAGAACAACATTAATTAGGCCACAGTCAGTCAAAGCACTACACACTATGCTGAACTCTCCACATGCAGGAAAGGTATTATAACCACAGAAGGGTATAGCCAGGATCAATAAGCATGATACTAAGAATATGGGGATTAGAGTATGAAGGAAAGCTTGAAAACAGAGCAAGTGGAAGGGTGTGGAAATAGAAACATGGAAAATTCTGACTCAGATCAAGAGCGTCTGTTGCTGGTTTTCTCGAATTTGGGCAAGATAAAAGAATTTCTACAGTGCCTTTCACAATCTCCGGATTTCTTAAAGTGCTTTATAGCCAATGAAGTAAAATGCTTTCTGGATAAACTCAGAACGTCTGGCAGCAATTGTGGAGAGAGAAACAGAATCAACATCAAATCCAGTAGGTTGAGTCTAGAACAGTTCTGAAGAGATATAAGAGACCACAGATACTGCCAGACCTGAGTTTCTCCAGCAATGTGTTCATTTCAGATCTCCAGCATTCATGGTATTTTGCTTTTAATCAAAGTTTTTTTTTAATAGCTTCTATTTTAATGGAGGAAACGTGGCCACTAATTTGCAACTAAAAAGCTCCTGAAACAACAATGTGATGATTAGTCAGTGTTTGCAATGCTAGTTAAGGGATAAATGTCAATACTCTTCACCAGGATATACACTTTAGCAAAACTAGTTTTTAAAACATATCACAGCAGTAATGTGGCAGAAAACTGAAAAACAATTTAATATTTCAAAATGTTTTGCATTGCTTTCTTGGTAATCATAAATGAGAATTATTACAACAAACCACTAAATAATCTTTAAATGATTCTCACATTTGCCCTGTGATAAATGTCAAGCTAATTGGCTTATATGCTTCAGGTCTTCTGCCTCTCTACCTTTTTGAGCAGTGAGGTTCTCTTTGCTACTTTAGAAACTGACAGAACTTTTCTGGTCATAAGGAAGTTTGGAAAACTAACATCAATGCATACACTAACTCATTAGCCACCTCTTTAAGACCCTTGGAATGAAATCCACCTGGACCCAGAGACTTCTCAGCTTGAAGCTGCATTAGTTTCCTCAGTATTTCCTGTAACTAAATTAAGTTTCTCTTTCTCTGCTTGATTCATCACTATTTACTGAAATGATTTTCTATTCTTTTAAAGGCAGAAGTAAAATATTTGTTCATTTCATCAACTTCTTTATTATCTACTATAAACTTGCCATTCTCGATTAGATTAGATTACTTACAGTGTGGAAACAGGCCCTTCGGCCCAACAAGTCTACACCGACCCATACCCCTACATTTACCCCTTCACCTAACACTATAGGACACTACGGGCAATTTAGCATGGCCAATTCACCTAACCTGCACATTTTTGGATTGTGGGAGGAAACCAGAGCACCCCGAGGAAACCCACACAGACACGGGGAGAATGTGCAAACTCCACACAGACAGTTGCCCAAGGCTGGAATCGAACCTGGGACCCTGGCGCTGTAAGGCAGCAGTGCTAACCACTGTGCCACCCAATCTGCAGAGGATCAACTTTACTTACACTTTTCCTTTTTAACCACTTGTAGAAACTCCTGATCAACACTTTTACATTTCTAGCTTGCTGCCTCTCATTTTAAAATGTCTTCCTCCTGATTAACTATTTAGTTATTCTGATTTTTTTTTAATATTCTGACCAATCATCTAACATACCACTCATCTTTGCACAGTGAAATGCATTTTCCTCAAGTTTGATGCTTGCTCTAATTTCTTTAGTTAACTACAGATACGGAGTGTTGGAGGGAAGGGGATTTTCCTTTATAGTAGAAAAATGCTCATAGTATTCTGTAATATCCCTTACATGGCTGCCACGAATATCTTGTATTGATCTATCTCTTTGCCTAGTATGACAATTCATTTCAGCTAGCTCAGCTTTCATTCCCACATAACCATCCTTATTTGAAATCAAAACAATAGTCTTGGGCTCCATATTCTCACTTTCAAACTAGATGTAAAGTTCAATCATTTGTCAACAAAGAACAATACAGCACAAGAACAGACCATTTGGCCCTCCAAGCCCGCACCAACACATTTTGCCCTTCCATATGGAACCATATCTCTCTTTCCTTCCTAGTCACATATTCGTCCACGTGCTTCGTGAATGTCACTAATGTGTCTGCTTCCACCGCCTCCTCTGGAAGTGTGTTCCATGCAGTCACACCCTTTGTGTGAAAAACCTGCAATGCACATCTCTTTTCAACTTCCTCCCTTGCACTTGTGTCCCCTAGTAATTGACCACTCCACCCTGGGAAAAACCTCATACTTTCCACTCTATCCATGCCATTCACAATCTGATAAACTTCTATCAAGCTGCCCTTCAACCTACTGCATTCCAGTTTATCCAACCTTGCCTCACAGCTAAAATCCCTATACCAGGCAACATCTTGGTAAACCTTTTTTGTACCCTCTCCAAAGCATTCACATCCTTCTGGTAGTGTGGTGACCAGAACTGTGCACAATATTCCAAGCATGGCCTAACTAACGTTCTGTAAACCTGCAGCACAACCTGACTGTCGTTATACTTAATGCCCCTTCCAATGAAGGCAAGCATACCATATGCCTTTTTTTACTACCTTATGTACCTGCACTGCCACCTGCAGTGATCTGTGGACCTGCACACCCAGATCCCTCTATATATCAATACTCCTAAAAGGGTTCTGCCATTCACTGTATCATTTTCACCTGTACTTGATTCCAAATTTTAATTCACCTCATATTTGTCTGGATTGAACTCCATCTGCCATTTTTCTGCCCATGCTCCAACTCATCTATATCCTGTTCTATCCTCTGACAATCCTCCTCACTATCCACAACTCCACCAATCTTTGTGTCATCTGCAAACTGACTAATCAGACCAGTTACAATTTCCTCCAAATCATTTATGTAGACCACGAACAACAAAGGCCCCAGCATTGATCTGAGTGGAAACCACTAGGCACAACTCTCCATTCCAAAAAGCATCCTTCCAACCCTACCCTTTGTCTCCTATGACAAAGCCAGTTCTGTATCCATCTTGCCAGTTCACCCGTGATACCAGATGACTTTATTGTTTGTACCAGTCTGCCACAAGGGACCTTGTCAAAGGCTTTACTGAAGTCCATGTAAACAACATCAATCACTTTTCCCTCAATATCTTAGTCACCTCCTCAAAAAACTCAAACAAGTTAGTGAGGCACGAACTCCCCTACACAAAACCATTCTGGCTCTCACTAATAAATCCATTTACTTCTAAATGCACATAGATCTTGTCCCCAAGAATCTATTCCAATAATTTCTCTACCGCGACGTGAGGCTCACAGGCTTAATTTTCTGGATTATCCCTCCAACCCTTCTTAAACAATGGGACAACATTGACTATTCTCTAGGCCTCTGGGACCTCACCTGTAGCCAAAAAGGATGCATAGATGTCTGTCAATGCTGCAGCAATTTGTTCTCTTACCTCCCTCAATATTCTGGGATAGATACCATCAGGACCCAGGGACTTGTCTGCCTTAATACTTTTTAAGACACAACACCTCTTAATTTTTAATAGCAATTTGACTTTGAAATTGGATACTTCCTTCCCCAAGATCATCCTCCGCCAATTCCTTCCCTTTGGTGAATGCCGACACAAAGTATTTGTTTAGGACCTCACCTATCTCTTCTAGCTCCACACATAGATTGTATCCTTTGTCCTCGAGAGGACCAACCCTTTCCCGAGCTACCCTCTTGCTTTTTACATATGTATAAAAAGCCTTGGGATTCTCCTTAATCCTGTTTGCTAACAACTTTTCATGACCTCTTTTAGCCCTTCTAATTCCTTGTAGGAATCCTGGGAATGTACCAACATGTACAAAGAATCCAGGTAACTTTCCCCATTCCTGATGCACCACAGTAAGTGTGGTTTAGCCTCCATATCAAATTGAGCAGATGCTGCTTGAACTTCAAACTTTTGCTCCAGATGCATTTGCCTTGGATCACAATGGAATCCAAAAGACTTGAAGTGTCATCACCTGTACTACCATCCTTAATGAGTTTCAGCTATTTTTAATTATATTATTCACTATGTTGCTTTTTGTGTGTTTGTAAAATTTAATCTGTATATTCTATCAACTACTTCCTAAATATTTGCCCTTTCATACAGCAAGAACCTATTCCTACAGGGAGAGAAGGATAGAAAAGCAAAAAGATCAAACACTCCTTTCAATTCACTAAACTTCAGGTTAACACTCAATTGCCTTAACACAATTTTATGGCCTTTGGCTGCACTGGAGAGCCCTGTAATTATAGCCAGCTGAACTGGGCCTAAAAAAACCAGATTCAACCAGGTACTGAGCTCTCACAGCAGCGAGCTTGCCCTGTCTAAGCAACAAAACAGAAACAAACAAAGTTTGTGAGAAGATTTGTAGCTCGGGTGCTCATTGTTGTGGTTCTGTTCGCCAAGCTGGGAATTTGTGTTGCAGACGTTTCGCCCCCTGTCTAGGTGACATCCTCAGTGCTTGGGAGCCTCCTGTGAAACGCTTCTGTGATCTTTCCTCCGCCATTTATAAAATGCCGGCGGAAACATCATAGAAGCGCATCACGGGTGGCTCCCAAGCACTGAGGATGTCACCTAGACAGGGGGCGAAACGTCTGCAACACAAATTCCCAGCTTGGCGAACAGAACCACAACAACAAGAAACAAACAAACAAACAGCCTGCTTACATAGTACTTCCCAGTTACTACTAAATATAGACCAGTTTAGATTAACAAAGAAATTAATATTTTAAACACCCCATTCCACAAAAAAGTTAGGTCTACACTCAAATTTCTTAACTTATTTACTTGCATGCTTCAGTGCATAGAGTACAACCAGATCAAAAGTCCCTTTTCAATAAATTCAAGTCCTCCCTTGTTCATTTTTGCATCCCCATGTGGCACTCCCCATCATGCTGGTATCTGGGTAGATTAGCTATTCCCAAGACATCACTACAACAGCCTAGACAACAATCCTGGAGCAATTGTTAATTCCCCCTCACTATATCATCCCGTATTATCACTATATCCATTGTTGCTCCCTGTACCAAGATGTCAATTCTTAGTTGCAATGCAAACTGGCTTACCCTCTTCTCAAAATGGTCTCTGTGATACAGAGATATCAATATGCAGTATGGCCAGCAAATTTCTTCTTCATAGGTTCCATTTTTATTGGCAGCACCTTAGATTACATTATCTATTCATCAACTGTATGTGCCCCATATTTGTTGGGTAAGTTGTCAAAGTAACAGAACTGCTCATTTTCATACAATGTAGACAAGAAATATTTCCATGCCAGAAGGGATAAATTGAGGGCACCTTTACCTAATTCATACTTGAAGCTCAGAGGTAGTTATTGACCCAAACCAAACATGACGAGGGACATGCAAACCAGTTTACAAAGATCCTTATTTTCAGCATTCTGAGCAAAAATATAGAATCAATGTATTTCAATATGATTACCATCGACCAGAAAAATCAATGGGCTTGCCACATAAACAGTAGCGACAAGAGTAGGTCAAAAGCTAGGAACACTGCAACAACTAACTCCTGATCTCCTGACTAATCTCCTGAATACGATCTACAAAGCACAAATCAGGAGTGTGATGGAATACTCCCCACTTGCCTGAATGGGTATAGATCCAAAAAAAACTCAAGAAGCTTGACACTATCCAGGACAAAGCAATCTGCATGACTGACAACGCATCAACAAATATCCACTCCCTCCACGATTGACGGTCAGTAGCAGGAGTATGTACTATCTACATGACACATTGCAGAAATTCAACAATCCTTAGATAGCACCGTCCAAATTCTTGATCACTTCAGACTAGAAGGATGGGGCAGCAGATACATGGGAACACCATCTGCAAGGTCCCTCCAAGCCACCCAACATCTTGACCTTGAAACATATCACTATTCCTTCAGTCACTTGGTCAAATTACTGGAATTCACATCTAAGTGCATTGTGGGTCAACCTACAGCACACTGACTGCAGTAATTCAAGGAGGCATCTCATCACCATCTTCAAGGGCAACTAGGGAACGACAATAAACTTTAACCAGCCAGTAATGCCCATATCTGAGTGAATGAAGAAAGTAGTTCTACTAACTGGTCTCACTACACTTACTGCACACATTGGAATTTAGACCAAAAGCAAAAAAAACCTCCAGTATCCTGTGCCAATAACTTTCACCTAAACCGAATTACAATTCTAGTCCAATTTTTCAGGCATGGTCAATAATTCAGCAGAGTTATCTACAATATTTTTGATCCATATACAGTAGTAGGTTCCATACTTGAAAACCAAAATATAAAATTGCATCCAGGCTGCTAATTGGGTCATTAAACCTCATGGACAACATCAGTTGAAGTTAACAACTAACCAACTTCTCAAAGACAATCATAGACAGGCAATGCTAGGCATGCCAATGACGCACACATCCCAGGGACAAATAAATTGGACCTCATTACTGGGGGATCAGTAGGTACCCATTGTGAATCTTAACTCCAAACCCATTCAGGAAAAAAAGTCCTGTGCAATCAATAAGCAGAATGCACTTTCTATAGTAGAATTAAATCAATCATTCTGAAAGAAGGTGTTTTGTATTGTCATCATGTGGACAGATAAAAGGTCACTGTCGATCACTTTTTTTTAGCTTTCAAGCATCTGTCACTCTTGCTTCTCTTGGTTTCCCTGGGTTCAATGACAATAGTAGTTGAGGAAGAATAACTATTGTAGCATAGTGAATGCCTTCGTGTAACTGTAAGGAAGAATGACCCACTGTTTAGTGCAGTTTACAGAACATCCACAGAGGAAGTGCTTACCAAATTGGGAGTAACATTCAAATCAGCATGAAATTAAGACTTTGCTGCATACAAATTTCTCACTGCTTTTTCAAACACAAGTTGTTACTTGTATTATAGTGCAATGAAATACTTTGATAGAAAGATAACACTCTTCCTCTTTCAAATAGAGGATCAAGATGACTATATCCTTTACAAGATTCGAGCTACCAACCAGACAACATAGGTCCCTCTGATTAGGCTTCCTGCAGCCTTAATTGGACAAGGCCTCCAGAGGCAGCTTCTGAACTGATGGCTTCTGGGAAGTTTGCTGATGTCTCACCACAACCATTGTTTAAATACAAGGTGTTGGCGAGATTATGTCCTAACTTGGAAAATCCAACCAATACATTCCCCCAACCAGAAACAAAATCAAGAATTACTGGAAAAACTCTAAGTCTGACAGCATCGGTGGAGAGAATAGAGTCATAGAGATGTTACAGCATGGAAACAGACCCTTCGGTCCAACCCGTCCATGGCGACCACATATCCCAACCCAATCTAGTCCCACCTGCCAGCACCCGGCCTATATCCCTCCAAACCCTTTCTATTCATATACCCAGCCAAATGCCTTTTAAATGTCGCAATTGTACCAGCCTCCACCACTTCCTCTGGCAGCTCATTCCATACACGTACCATCCTCTGTGTGAAAACATTGTCCCTTAGGTCTCTTTTATATTTTTCCCCTCTCACCCTAAACCTATGCCCTCTAGTTTTGGACTCCCCGACCCCAGGGAAAAGACTTTGTCTATTTATCCTATCCATGCCCCTCATAATTTTGTAAACCTCTATAAGGATACCCCTCAGCCTCCGACCCTCCAGGGAAAACAGCCCCAGCCTGTTCAGCCTCTCCCTGTAGCTCAGATCCTCCAACCCTGGCAACATCCTTGTAAATCTTTTCTGGACCCTTTCACATTTCACAACATCTTTTCAATAGGAAGCAGATTTGGATTAGTAAAAAGGTAGAAATACAATTAGAAGACAGCTGTGCTCACATCACAGGTGTTATCTCCCAGAAAAACAGTAGAAGGCTAAAACTAAAGCCAATCTTTCCACATGTTTACAAGCATTTCTTCAGAGTCGCACTTTACCTCCTCACCCAAAAGCCAACATTTCAATTTGCATATACTTATAGAGACTCAATGAATTTTGCATTACCTTCACACAAGAGAAGGTATCCATTTGAGAGTCGTGCCCCTGTAAACACAGATGTGCAGTGTACCAGAAAGCTTATTTGTATCAATGTTGCACTACACCAAACTAACTTGAGTACTTTTTGAATAAGTGAGTAATGTTGTTAAAATGGATTAGTTTAGTGATTTTAGAAATGCAAGAGCTATCTTATAACTGTTTTCCATTTCTGTAACGGATTTATTTAGGTCACACACATTTTCACAACTTATTAACAAAGTATTTGTATGCCAGAATGATAACATCAGTAATTTTAAGCTTTGAAATAAATTAATAGTCAGCTTAAACCTATTTTGCTACACAAAGTTCAAATCAATGCACAAAACACCTTCAATTCCCACTTCGAACAAGGATGCTTTCTGAATTGAAAGGTTCTATCTTTCACCTAAACTTCTACTTCAGAGATTATTTGGGGGAGTTTTACTCAGAAGTAATTTGAAGTTTCAGACACATTTAAGTACATACTAAAATATATCAAAGCAGCAATGTGAATTTAGATCTGTGGACATCAACACGAAAGCCACTTTGAACAAAAAATACTTTCTTCATCACATCTGACACCAGCTATGCTGTCACAAAATTTTTTAAACAATTTTGCAAATTTAGCTCATGATAAATATCAAATATTATTTTATTGGGCATTTATTGGCAGATCTCATTATGCACTGCTTTGCTGTCACATGGAACCTGGTGCAAGGTTTTGGTGTCATTAATCTAGCTTTTCCCTCTATGTTCCTGGTTAAATACCTGAGCTGTTTGTAAATTCTGGATCACTAAGCTGTTTGAAAATTCAAGACTCCACGTGGGAAGAACCATGGACACAACATTTCATTCTCTTCTAGAAAAATTGATTTGTACCTTAGAGACATTTGTGAACAGGCTATGGCCAATTTTGAGATACAGTCTGTTCTGATATAACACGATTGTTCCGTTGCCATGCGATCCCACATTAAAAGAAAATCGCGTAATAGCAGCACTATTTAAACCAATGGGACCAGAATCATGTTATAGCAATACAGATAGGGAAAGTTCACATTCTACAAATAATGGTCCAAATTCTTCAATCGTGTTATAGCCAATTCACATTGAAGAAAAGTGCATTATAGCAGAACCGACCGTAATGCAAAAATAGATGGAAAGGTAAGTGGTGAGGATGACAGAGTCTGCAGAGGGATGTGGACAGGTTAAATGAGTGGGCAAAAACCTGGCAGATGGCAAAGTGAGAAATGTGAGGTTATGTATTTTGGTAGGAAGATGACAAAGTAGTTCAAAGTTACTTAAATGGAGCAAGACTGCCAAAAGCAAAAGATGATTGTGGGAATCCTCATCCACAAATCACAAAGAGCTAGCATCAAGTTCAATGGGTAATAGAGAAGGCAAATAAATTGTTTTCATTATTACACCAGGAATGAAGAAAACCGGTGAAGATGTTTTGATAACACTATACAAATCACAAGTCACGTCACAGCTGGAATACTATGAACAGTTCTGTGTCCCTTATCTAAGGGAAGATATATTGGTAATGGAGGTTAGATTAGATTAGATTACATTACATTACAGCGTGGAAACAGGCCCTTCGGCCCAACAAGTCTACACCGACCCGCTGAAGCGCAACCCACCCATGCCCCTACATTTACCCCTTACCTAACACTACAGGCAATTTAGTATGGCCAATTCACCTAACCTGCACATCTTTGGACTGTGGGAGGAAACCGGAGCACCCGGAGGAAACCCACGCAGACACGGGGAGAACGGGCGGCACGGTGGCACAGTGGTTAGCACTGCTGCCTCACAGCGCCTGAGACCCGGGTTCAATTCCCGCCTCAGGCGACTGACTGTGTGGAGTTTGCACGTTCTCCCCGTGTCTGCGTGGGTTTCCTCCGGGTGCTCCGGTTTCCTCCCACAGTCCAAAAGATGTGCAGGGTCAGGTGAATTGGCTATGCTAAATTGCCCGTAGTGTTAGGTAAGGGGTAAATGTAGGGGTATGGGTGGGTTTCGCTTCGGCGGGTCGGTGTGGACTTGTTGGGCCGAAGGGCCTGTTTCCACACTGTAATGTAATCTAATCCACACAGTCAGTCGCCTGAGGCGGGAATTGAACCCGGATCTCAGGCACTGTGAGGCAGCAGTGCTAACCACTGTGCCACCGTGTCCAGGGAAGGTCCACTAAGTTGATACTACGTCAGGAAAAACTGTCATATATGAGGCAAGGTTGACTAGATCAGGCCTATGCTCATAAAGGTAAAAGAAGATAAAAGGAGGAGAGACTATTTTATTGAAACACACATATCTTGAGGGAACTTGACAGGGAAGATGCAGAAACATTGTTTTCACTTATAGCAGAATCTGCTATAGTTAGACTGCACAACCTCAGAAAGGTGTTGCTCAGTTAAGACAGATGAGGATTTTATTCCATTAAGTATATTCAAGACTGAGATAAGACATGTTTTTAAAAAAAATCAATAAATGAATTGTGGGTTACGGAGAAAAGCCCAGAAAACAGTTGAAGATTATCCGATCAGCCATGATCTTATTAAATGGCAGAGCAGACTCAATGAGCTGAACTGCATACTTCCACTCCTGCATCTGAGAGTCATAGAGATACATAATATGGAAACAGGCCCTTCGGTCCAACTTGTCCATGCCGATCAGATATCAGAATACAGTCAGTTCTGTTTTAGCGCGGTAGTTCAGTTCTCGTGCAATCCTGTGTTGTGAGAAAATTGTATATTAATAGCACCACTTAAATAATGAAGCCAGAATCCCGTTACACCCAATCCATCCTATAAAACACTACGCATTAGAAACAGTGTCCCCAATTTGTCAATCACGTTACAGCAAATACACTATATCGAAACGTATGCTATAACAGAACGACCTGTACATTTAGTCCCATTTGCCAGCATTTAGCCCATAACCCTCTAAACCCTTCCAGATGCTTTTTAAATGTTGTAATTGTACCAGCCTCCACCACTTCTTCTAGCAACTCATTCCATACCACACCGCCCTGTGTGAAAACATTGCCCCTTATGTTCCTTTAAAATCTGCCCCCCCCCCCCGCGACCTTAAAACTATGTCATTTGGGAAAAAAAACAGTCAATTTACCCTATCCATGCCCCTCATGATCTTATTAGTCTCTATAAGGTCACCCCTCAGCTTCCGACGCTCGAAGGAAAACAGCCCCAATCTATCCAGCTTCTTCCTATAGCTCAAACCCTCCAATCTGAGCAAGATGCTTGTAAAACTTTTCTGAACCCTATCAAGTTTCGTAACATTCTTCCTATACCAGGGAGACCAGAAACAAACACAGTATTCCAATAGTGGCTTAACCAATGTAATGTACAGACACATGACTTCCCAACTCCTATACTCAATGCACTGACCAATAAAGGTAAGTATACCAAATACCTTCTTCGAAGTCCAACCTACCTGCAACTCCACTTTCAAGGAACTATGAACCTGCACTCCAAGGTCTCTTTGTTCAGCAACACTCCCCAGGACCTTACCATTAAGTGTATAAGTCCTGCCCTGATTGGCCTTTCCAAAATATGGCACCACACATGTATCTAAATTAAACTCCATCTGCCAATCCTAAGCCCACTGGCCCATCTGATTAAGATCCTATTGTACTCTAAGATAACCTTTTTGGCTGTTCATTAAGTCTCCACTTTTGTTGTCATTTGCAAACTTAATCATATCTCTTAATGTTCACATTCAAATCATTCATATAAATGATGAAAACCAATGGACCCAACACCAATCCTTGTGGCACACCGCTGGTCATAGGCTTCCAGTCTGAAAAGTCACCCTCCTCCACCACCACCTACCTCGGTCTTCGACTTTTGAGTCAGTCCTATATCTAAATAGCTAGTTCTCCCACTATTCTGATTAGCAAGGTTAGATCAGAGTCTACCATGAAGAAATTTGTCAAAAGCCTTTCTGAAGTTCAGCTAGGTCACGTCCACTGCTCTGCCCTCATCAATCCTCGCTTACTTCTTCAAAAAACTCAATCAAGTTCATGAGACATGATTTCCAATGCACAAAGCCATGCTGACTATCCCTAATCAGTCCCTTCCTTTCCAAAATAATTTTAAATCCTGCCCCTCAGGATTTCCTCCAACAGCTTGCCCACCACAGATCTCAAGCTCACCTGTCTATAGTTCCCTGGCTTTTCCTTACCACCTTTCTTAAATAGTGGCACCATGTTAGCCAACCTCCAATCCTCTGACACCTCACCTGAGGCTATTGATGATACAAATATCTCAGCAAGGAGCCCAGTTATCACTTCTCTAACTTCCCAGAGTTCTAGGGTACACCTGATCTGGTCCTGGGAATTTATCCACTTTTATGAACTTTAAGACATCTAGCAATTCCTCCGCCGATGAATGGACACTTTCAAGATGTTGCTATTATGTCCCATGTTCTCCATGTTCCGTATCCTTCTCCACAGTAAAGAGTGTTGCAAAACGCTCGTTTAGTATTTCCCCCATCTCCTGCAGTTCCATGCATAGGTGGCCTTGCTGATCTTAAAGGGGCCCTATTCTCTCCCTAGTTACCCTTTAGTTCTTAATATTTGTAGAATCCCTTTGGATTCTCCTTAATTCTGTTGGCCAAAGCTATCTCATGTCCCCTTTTTGCCCTCCTAACGTCTTTGAAGTATACTCCTACTGTTTTTATGCACTTCTGGGGAACCACGCAATTCCCCTGTCTATACCTGACACATGCTTTCATGTTTTTCTTGACCAAAACCTCAATTCTTCTAGTGGTCTAGCATTCTCTGCACCTACCAGCTTTTTCCTTCACCCTGCAGGAACATACTGTCCCTGGACTCTCGTTATCTCATTTTTGAAGGCTTCCCATTTTCCAGCCATACCTTTACCAGCGAACATCCATTCCCACAATGAACTTTGAAAGTTCTTGCCTAACACTGTCAAAATTGGATGTCTTCCAATTCAGAACTTCAACTTTTCGATTCAGTTTATCCCTTTTCCATCACGATTTTAAAACTAATAGAATTATGGTCACTGGCCACAAAGTGCTCCCCCACCATGGACACCTCAGGCAGTTGCCCTGCCTTATTTCCCAAGACCATAAGAAATAGGAGTGGAAGTAAGGCCATTCGGCCCATCGAGTCCACTCCGCCATTCAAGCATGGCTGAGAGGCATTTCAACGCCATTTACCCACACTCTCCCCATATCTCTTAATTCCTTGCGAGATTAAGAATGTATCAATCTCTGCCTTGAAGGCATTTAACGTCCCGGCCTCCATGGCAATGAATTCCACAGGCCCACTGGCTGAAGAAATGTCTCATTTCCATTCTAAATTGACCCCCTCTAATTCTAAGGCCTTGCCCACGAGTCCTAGTATCCCCGCCTGACGGAAACAATTTCCCACTTTCCACCCTTTCTAAGCCATGCATTATGTTCTAAATTTCTATTAGATCTCTCCTCAACCTTCTGAACTCTAATGAATACAATCCCAGCATCCTCAGCCATTCATCGTATGTTAGACCTACCATTCCAGGGATCATCCGTGTGAATCTCCACTGGACCCAATCCAGTGCCAGTACGTCCTTCCTGAGATGTGGGGCCCAAAACTGGACACAGTATTCTAAATGGGGCCTAACCAGAGCTTTAGTAGCATCTCACTGCTTTTACATTCCAACCCTCTTGAAATAAATGACAACATTACATTTGCTTTCTTAACCACGGACTCAACCTATAAGTCAACCTTTGCAGAATCCCAGACTAGCACTCCCAGATCTCTTTGTACTTTGGCTTTACGAATTTTCTCACCATTTATAAAATAGCCCATGCCTGTGTTCTTTTTTCGAAAGTGCAAGACCTGGTATTTGCTCCCATTGAATTTCGTCAGCCATTTCTGAAGTCTCCCCACCTCCTCAAAACTACCTGCCTGTCCACCTAACTTCGTATCATGAGCAAACTTCGCCAGAATGCCCCCAGTCCCTTCATCCAGATCGTTTATATATAAAGTTAACAGCTGCGGCCCAAACACTGAAACCTGCAGGACACCATGCATCACCAGCTGCCATTCTGAAAAAGAACCTTTTATCCCAACTCTCTGCCTTCTGTCAGACAGCCAATCCACAATCCATGCCAGTAGCTCATCGCGAACATCATGGGCCCTCACCTTACTCAGCAGTCTCCCATGAGGCACCTTAAAGGCCTTTTGGAAATCTAGGTAGATAACATCCACTGTGTTTCCCTGGTCTAACCTACTTGCTACCTCTTCAAAGAATTCTAACATGTTTTGCATCTTCTCTAGCACGCACATATTAAATCAGAAAAGTTTCTTGTACACACTTAAATTCCTCTCCATCCAAGCGCTTAGCACTGAGGCAGTCCCAGTCTGTGTTTGAAAAGTTAAAATCCTCTACTATAACCACTCTACTATTCTTACAGATAATTGAGATTGCCTTACGTTTCTTTCTCAATTACCTGCTGACTACTGGGGGTCCATAATTCAATCCCAATAAGCTGATCATCCCTTTCTTATTTCTCAGTTCCACCAAATAACTTCCCTGGACACATTCCCAGGAATATCCTCCTTAAATAAAGCTGCACTGTTACCCCTTATCAAAAACTCCCCCTACTCTCTTGCACCACCCCCCCCCCCCCGATCTTTCCTATATCATTTACACCTGGAACATTTAGCTGCCAATCTTGTCCAACCCTGAGCCACATCTCTGTATTTGCTATGATATCCCAGGCCCATTTTCTAAGCATGCCCTGAGTTCATCTATCTTATCTCCCCCCCGCCCTCATGACCTGCCCATCTTCCTTCCCACCTATCCACTCCACCCTCCTCTCTGACCTATCACCATCACCCCCACTCCATCTACCTATCGCCTACCTTCCCCCCAGCCCCACTCCTCCCCTCCCATTTATCCCTCCACCCCCTTGGCTCACAGCCCCATTCCCAATGAAGCATTTATGCCCGAAAAATCGATTCTCCTGCTCCTCAGATACTGCCTGATCTGCTGTGCTTTTCCAGCAACAGACTCTTGACTCTGATCTCCAGCATCTGCAGTCCTCACTTTCACCTGGTTTATCTGTTTGGCCTCTTACGGTGAAATAAATGTAGTTTAATTGCTCCTGCCTGCCCTGTTTGTCCTCCTCTTTTTCCCAACTGTACCAGTCTCAGACCGATCTCTTTCCTCAATATCTGCCTGGGTGTCACCCCCACCCCTTGGCATGTAACAAAGATGTTACAGTAACTGTGGTTGACTTTAATATACACGCAGATTAAGCAAACTACATTACCAATAATAATGATGTGACTGATGAATTCTTGGACTGTGAGATTTTTTTTAAACCAGTACATTGGAGGAACCAGCTTTGGAACATGATCTTGGATTTAGCACTGTGCAATGAAAAGGAGTTTATTAGCAAACTCGTTGTGCAAGATCCTTGTCGAAGAATGACCATAATGTGACAGAGCTCGTCATTGGAATAGAAAGTGAAGCAGTCCAATCTAAATCTATGCAGATGTACATAACATTCTAGCACAAAGCACAACAGGAAAAATGGCCCAACCATGGTTAACAATAATTAAACCAAACAACTGTATTTGATCCAAAGAAGTTAGATGGAGTTGCTTGAAACAGCATCAAACCTGACTATTGAGAACAGCTTAGTATTAAACAAAGGCAGTCTGAGAGTTTGATTAAATGAGGAGAAAAGAAGCAAAACATGAGAGGAAACTTATAAGTTTCATAAAAGTAGACAATGAAAGCATCTACAAATACGTAATTACAAAAACATCAGTAAAGGCAAATATCAGCATTTACAGTCTCAAAAGGGAGAATTGATCATGGAGAACAAAGATGTGGCTTAGTAATTAAACAGTGATTTCAGTTTTGTTTTCATAGAAGACAACATGAACAATGTCCCAGACATCCTAACAGAAAAAAAAAGTTGATGGAACAATGCAGACTAAGAAAATAGCACATTACACACAAAGATATATCGCAACGAGGAAAGTAGATTCAAGGAAGGGAATAAACCAACAACAGTTAATCAAGAGATATGGCTCATATCACATTGAAAGAAAAAAAACATAATATGGCAAAGATTAACAGTAACCTAGATAATTCAGTAAATTTAAAAAGCCAAGAAAAAAAAAGGACAAAAATAACTTAGGAGGACAAATCAGCAAGAAACAAAAACTGATAATAAGAGCTGTCTTAAAATGTATGAAAAGAAGTGAACCCCTTGGAGAATAAGGCTAGGGAAATAATAATGGAAACTAAGAAATAGAAGATGAGCTGAATAAATACTTGGAATAACTAATCACTAAGGGAAAAGTATGGGAAAATAGTGCACTGAAGGCCAACAGTGCACTAACTTAAGGTGTGTCACTGAGAAAATGTTAGAGATCATTATTTAGCACATAATAATGGAGCATTTAGAATTACGTAACTAATTGAGGACAATCAGCATGGCTTCATGAAGTCAGGCCTAACAAACCTGAGAATTCTTCAAGAACCTAAGAAATTGAGTAAATGGGAGCCAGTAAATGTAACATATTTGGATCACCAAAAGGGTTTGATTCTGTAGTGCAGTCAAATCTACTTAAGGTATGTGCCCACAGTGTTGGGGAAAGTATATTAGCATTATGGATAGATGATTAGCTAACTAACAGAAGAGAGTTGGGGTAAAGGGAACATATTCTGGCTGGCAACCTGTCACTAGCCACGTGTCACAGCTATTTACAATATATTATTGACTTAGATAAGGGAAGTGAACGTACTATTGCCAAGTCGTGGTGATGACAAAATGTCTGTATAGGGATATAGACAGGTTGAGTGGGGGATAAAGTTTGGCAGATGGAGTATAATGCAGTAAAACACGAGTGGAGGGGATGTTCTTGTGGTATCATTGCTAAACTTTTAATCCAGTGACCCAGGTTCCAATCCTACCATGATCAGGTTTGAAAACAAAACAAATCGGGAATGAGTCAAATGACGGGAATGAGTCAAATGACGACAATAAATCCAATGTTGATTGTTGGGAAAAAAAAACTAATATCCTTTAGGGAAGGCAACTGACACCCTTAGCTAGATCTGCACTACATGTGACTCCAGACCCGCAGCAAAATTTGTGGCTCTAGGCTGCTGTCTGGGTAGTTAAGGGATGAGCAATAAATGCTAGTCTAGCCAGCAATGCTCATAATCCCACGAATGAATTTTTTAAAAATCTTGTAATATGCCAATGGAACAGGTGGGATTTGAACAAGCCTTCTGGCTCAGAGATAGAAATGCTAACACTGTACCCCAACAGCTCTTCATTGTTCACTCGTAAGTGAAAACAAACATGCAGATGCAGAAAGCAAGTTAGGAAGGCAAATGATATGTTGGCCTTTATTTGTAAAAGATTTGAGAACATGAGCAAATATATCTTACTGTAGGGGCCTTTGTGAGACTACAACGCGAATACTTTCCTTATATCTTGCTACAGAGAGTGTGCACAGGTTCATCAGACTGATTTCAAAGAGAGCAGGTCTATTATGTGAGGGAAGGTTTAAGGCTGAACTAATTTGATTTTGGAGAACAAGGTGGAATATCAATGTCAAACTTTATGTTTCAGTCTGGACTGACTAGATGCAGGGATGAGATTTTCCCTATGTGGGGATTCCAGAACAAGGGTAACAGTATCAGAATGTGACAGTACAGACTGAACTGAGGAGAGATTATTTCATTCTGGAGGGCAGTGAACCTGTGGAATCCTCTATGCACAAGACTGTGAAGACTAAGTCCCTGACTATATTTAAGAATCAGATAGGTTTCCAGCAGGTAAAGGCCTCACAATATGGGGCCTTGACAGACCAATGAATTATTCCCATTTCTGTGTTTATATATTAAATAAAGGTTTGAGTTAGAAAATGATAGTTATAAAAGATGTGGAACAATTATAGTT
Source organism: Chiloscyllium plagiosum (assembly GCF_037043375.1). Taxonomy (NCBI): domain Eukaryota; kingdom Metazoa; phylum Chordata; class Chondrichthyes; order Orectolobiformes; family Hemiscylliidae; genus Chiloscyllium; species Chiloscyllium plagiosum. The sequence continues at coordinate 46,120,780 of NW_028270172.1, read as the reverse complement.
CAAAACTTTGCAAGAATTGTAACAAACACTACATTGGACAAACAGGCAGAAAATTAGCCACCAGGATACATGAATATCAACTAGGCACAAAAAGACATGACCCACTATCACTAGTCTCCTTACATACAGACGGAGGAGGACTTTGACTGGGACAATACATTTATCCTAGGTCAAGCAAAACAAAGATATGCACGAGAATTCCTTGAAGCATGGCATTTCAACCAGAACTCCATCAACAAACACATCGATTTAGACCCCATTTGCCATCCTCTGAGAAAAAGAGCCGGAAACAACATCACCTACCCAAAGAAACCTAAACACAAAAATAGAAAGCAGGACATACCACCAGCGCTTCACCGAAGGCTCACTGATAATGTTACCTAGTATAGTGTCGGAATGTCTGAGAACAAACCTTCCAGCTCAGCGAGCAAACTTCTATCCATAGTCTTTCCAAATTTATAAATAGGCAAGTTATACCTGACAAATTTAATGGAGCTCTCATTTTGAAGTGACTGATTTTGGGGTATGCAGTTGAGCAATTCCATGTGGATTTTGAAAAGGGAGAAGTTCTTCACAGGAGGACTACTGGGAAAAAAAAATCAAGCAAATGATACCATGGGAAATGTAACAACATAGATGGAATGCTGGTTGATGAGCAGGAAGTTGAGAGTCAGATAAATAATTACAGCAATGATTGGACATAAACATAAATTATATATCCCAAGTGCATTTGATTTTGCAATTAGACAAAGAAGGTATAATCTCAAAATAGCCATCCATGTAAGTGAAGAGAATGTGGCATTTAGAGATCAGAGAGCATGGCAATGCCTGACTGAAAATTTTTCAGCAAGGCACAGGTGATTTGAATACAAAAGATGGACAGGTATCACACAAAAGTTCGTGAGTTAAGTTTGTGAAAAATCTAGAACTGGGAGTACATACCAAATGAAAATGTGTTAAGGTCAAAGATGCTAAAATTGTAAGTAGAGACACATTTAACCATAATACAAACGATTAGCACTTTAAATGTTAGAAACAGAGGCACAGATTACAAGATAGTAAAGTTGTCGTGCAGAATGTAGTTTTAGTCAACCTATTATAGAAAGGGGCACTGAAGTCAGAGCCAGATTGAGATTTTTTTTAAAAAAATCATTATTGAATAATGAGACCATAGTTGATTCTAAATAGATTAGATTCCCTACAGTGTGGAAACAGTCCCTTCGGCCCAACAAGTCCACACCCACCCTCCAAAGAGTAATCCACCCAGACCCATTTCCCTCTGACTAATGCACCTAACACTAAGGGCAATTTAGCATGGCCAATTCACCTAACCTGTACATTTTTGGACTGTGGGAGGAAACCGGAGCACCCGGAGGAAACCCACGCAGACACAGGGAGAAAGTGCAAACTCCACACAGACAGTCGCCTGAGGTTGGAATCAAACTTGGGACCCTGGTACTGTGAGGCTGCAGTGCTAACCACTGAGCCACTGTGCCGTCCTGATTCAAATCAGATACATTTACAAAATCCTAAGTCAAGTGGTCTTCAAGGCACTAATGAACTAGTTCATATGCTGCTCCCCAGAATAAATAAACAATTTACCAGCCGATTTCAGCAAACAAAAAAACATCTTATATCAATTGTGCTAAAATACTTTTGATCCTTTTCTCATACAGTGGGGAAATAATACATACAATGAAAGTTGGCAAATTAAATTGATTGATGACAGTTACCAGTCAGATTATGAACAGAAATTTGTAATTACATCCACTAGAATGAAAAGATCATGAATTATGCAGAACAGTTAAAAGCCACGTTTTTTAAGGCAATGAAGACAACTCATTAACGTAGGGATGTTTAGCATATTTTTAATTTTGGTATCATGCTGTACTGCTTGAATTAAGTGAGCCAAATCAAAACAGTGACTCTGTACAATCACCACAATGAAATAGAGCAGCTTATTAATTCACATCAGACCTCACTTCAACAATAACGTTTGCTTAGTTCACTTTCGAAGTTGAAGCAAATGTATGAAAAACACAAATTATCAGTTCAAATCACAAGGGGACTTCAATGGGTCATCACAAGATACAAATTAAATATTAGGACAGTGAATGGCAAATCCCGAAAATGGCAAGAAATGTCTCGGATAGTGTTTTCAGGATCCTTAAGTGGGAGGGGAAGCAGCCCCAAGTCGTGGTCCACATAGGCACCAACAACATAGGTAGAAAAAGGGAAGGGGATTTAAGGCAAAAATTCAAGCTGAGCTGAACTGGAAGCTGAAAGCTAGAAGAAACAGTTGTTTTCTCTGGTTTGTTAACTGTACCAAATGTTAGCTAGGAGAGAAATAGGGAGAGACAGCAGGTGAACACTTGGCTACAGGGATGGTGCAGAAGGGAGGTATTTGAATAGCTGGATAATTGGGGCTCATTCGGAGATAGATGGTCTACACCTAAACTAGAGAGGGGTACCAATATCCTGAAGGGGAAATTTGCTAATGCTCTTCAGGAGGGGGATGGGAGCCTAAATTGTAGCTCATGTCCAGGAGATTCAGTAGTGAGGTCAGAAATAAATGTTTCAAGGTCGCAAGAATGCGCCAGCAAGCCTCAAGGTGGTTTGAAGTGTGTCTACTTCAACACCAACAGCATCCAGAATAAGGTGGGTGAACTTGCATTATGGGTTGGTATTTAGGACTCCGATGTTGTGGCCATTTTGGAGACATAGATAGACCAGGGACAGGAATGGTTGTTGCAGGTTCCAGGATTTAGATGTTTCAATAAGAACAGGGATGGTAGGAAAAAGAGGTGGAGGTGTGGCATTGTTAGGCAAGGACAGTACTATGGTGTCAAAGGACATTTCAGCACACATCTACAGAGGTAGTATGGGCTGAGGTGACACTGTTGGGAGTTTTCTATAGGGCTCCAAATAGTTCCAGAGATGTAGAGGAAAGGATAGCAAAAATGATTCTGGATGGGAGCGATAGTAACAGGGTAATTGTTATGGGGGACTTTAACTTTCCAAATATCAACTGGAAATACTATAGTTAAAGTACTTTAGATGGGTCAGTTTTTGTCCAATGTGTGCAGGAGGGTTTCCTGACACAGTATGTAGACAGACCAACAAAGGGTGAGGCCATATTTGATTTGTTACTGGGTAACAAACCAGTAAATTTAAAGGTATGTGAGGACTTTGGTGATAGGGACCACAATTCAGTAATGTTTACTTCAGCAATGAAAAGGGATGGGTATACACTGCTGGACAAGAGTTATTGCTGGGGGAAAGGCAATTATGATGCAATTAGGCAAGATTTAGAATGCATAGGATGGGGGAAGGAAAATACAATTGATATGTGGAGCTTATTCAAGAAACAGCTACTGTGTCCTTGATAAGTATGTACCTGTCAGGCAGGGAGGAACTGGTCGAGCCATGGTTTACTAAAGAAGTTGAATCTCTTCTCAAGAGGAAGGAATAGGCTTATGTAAGGATGAGGGGTGAAGGCTCAGTTCGAGCACTTGAAAGTGACAAGTTAGCCCGGAAGGACCTAAAGAGAGAGCTAAAAAGAGCCAGGAAGGGACATGAGAAGTCATTGGCAGATAGGATCAAGAAAAACCCTAAAGCTTTCTAGAGGTATGTCAGGAATAAAAGAATGACTAGTGTAAGATTAGGGCCAAACAAGGTCAGTAGTGGGAAGTTGTGTGTGGAGTCAGAAGAGACAGGAGAAGCATGAAATTAATATTTTTTGTCAGTATTCAAACTGAAAAAATACATTTTTGTCGAGGAGAATACTGAGATACAAGCTACTAGACTAGAGGGGGTTGAGGTTCGAAACAGGTGTCAGCAATTCTGGAAAGTGTGAACATAAGCAAGTCCCCAGGGCTGGATGGGATTCATCTTAAAATTCTCTGGGAAGCCAGGAAGGAGATTGCAGATCTTTGGCTTTGATCCTCATGCCGTCATTGTCTACAGGAATAGTGCCAGAAGACTGGAGGATAACAAATGTTGTTCACTTGTTCATGAAGGGGAGTAGAGACAACACTAGTAATTATAGACCAGGGAGCCTTACTTCTGTTGTGGATAAAATGTTGGAAAAGGTTATAAAGAGAGGTAGGAGTTATAATCATCTAGAAAAGGAATAATTTGATTAGGGATAGTCAACATGGTTTTGTGAAGGGTAGGTTGTGCCTCACAAACCGTATTGAGTTCTTTGAGATGGTGAACAAACAGGTGGATGAGGTTAAAGCGGTTGATGTGGTGTATATGGATTTCAGTAAGGTGTTTGATAAGGTTCCCCACGGTCGGCTATTGTAGAAAATACAGAGGCAAGGGATTGAGGGTGATTTGGCAGTTTGGATCAGAAATTGGCTAGCTGAAAAGACGACAATGGATGATGGTTGATGGGAAATGTTCATCATGGAGTTCAGTTACTAGTGGTGTACCGCAAGTATCTGTTTTGGGGCTACTGCTGTTTGTAATTTTTATAAAGAACCTGGATGAGGTCGAAGAAGGATGGGTTAGTAAATTTGCGGATGACACCAAAGTCAGTGGAGTTGTGGATAATGCCGAAGGATGTTGCAGGTTACAGAGGGATGTAGATAAGCTGCAGAGCTGGGCTGAGATGTGGCAAATGGAGTTTACTGCGGAAAAGAGAGAGGTGATTCACTTTGGAAGGAGCAACAGGAATAAAAAGAACTGGGCTAATGGTAAGTTTCTTGGTAGTGTGATCGAGCAAAGGGATCTTGGTGTCCATGTATATAGATCCCTGAAAGTTGCCACCCAGGTTGATGGGGTTGTTAGGAAGACATATGGCGTATTGGCTTTTATTGGTAGAGGGACTGAGTTTCGGAGCCATATGGTTATTTTACAACTGTACAAAACTCTGGTACAGCCACATATGGAGTATTGCGTACAGTTCTGATCACTGCATTATAGGAAGAACATGGAAGCTTTGGAGAGGGTTCAGAGGATTTTTACTATGATGCTGCCTGGTATGGAGGGAAGGTCTTATGAGGAAAGGCTGAGGGACTTGAGGCTGTTTTTGTGAGAGAGAAGGTTGAGAGGTGACTTAATTGAGGTATATAAGATAATCAGAGGGTTTGATAGGGTGGACAGTGAGAGCTTTTTTTCCTCAGATGATGATGGCCAGTACAAGGGGACATAGTTTAAAATTGATGGGTGATAGATATAGGACAGATGTCAGAGGTAGTTTCTTTTCTCAGAGTAGAAGCAGCGTGGAACATACTGCCTGCAATAGTAGTAGACTCACTGACAATCAGCACATTTAAAATGGTCACTGGATAAATATATGGGCGAAAATGGAATAGTTAAGGTTGGATGGCCTTCAGTCTGGTTTCACAGTTCGGTGCAACATCGAGGGCTGATGGGCCTGTAATGTGCTGTAATATTCTAATGTTCAAGGTACACCCAGGCCTCTGAAGGGAGTATCAGGGATCATAAAGCATGTGAAAAACAAAGATAAAGGTGAATAGGAGAAGACTTTCTTCTGGTTGGAGAATGTTTATAAACAGAACCACAAGAGATATGGGAAAAAATAAAAGTGGGCGGCACGGTGTGTGGTGTAAAATTCCAAGCAGTGGAATGTGGTGAAACGGTTAAAAATTATGTCCCAATACATGTGTGAATCTAACCGGAATGGAGGTGTTGCTTAGTCCCGTGTGAATCTTCTTATCTGTATGTAACCAGAATGGAATGTGTTTTTTAGCCTTGCTCTGCTGTTCACATGAATGTTTATATCTGGAAGGGAGTATATCAGCTGGAAAAGTCTCCAGTTCGGGGAGTCTGCTCCGGGGTTACGTTTAACCGCCGAGCGTGGGTTGTTGGCAACCGCTCTACGAGAACTGACGGCTCCCAGTTTTGGTAACATGTAGAGTGAGTATAAGCCAGACCCGTTGTTTGGACCTGGTTGTGGCGACGATGCGGGGAATAAAATGCCCATATTCTAGCAGACTCGCCTCTTGGTCGTTTGTTCTGTGTCAGACTACTCTCCTACGAACCTGACCTTGAGAATTTTTTAAAACACGGTGGCACAGTGGTTAGCACTGCTGCCTCACAGCGCCAGAGATCCGGGTTCAATTCCCGCCTCAGGCGACCGACTGTGTGGAGTTTGCACATTCTCCCCGTGTCTGCGTGGGTTTCCTCCGGGTGCTCCGGTTTCCTCCCACACTCCAAAAATGTGCAGGTCAGGTGAATTGGCCACGCTAAATTGCCTGTAGTGTTAGGTGCAGGGGTAAATGTAGGGGAATGGGTCTGGGTGGGTGCGCTTCGGCGGGTCGGTGTGGACTTGTTGGGCCGAAGGGCCTGTTTCCACACTGTAAGTAATCTAATCTAATCTAATCTATAATTATTGAGAACTTGAAATAGTTGGGAGTCCATAGAAAAATCAATTTCAATTGTTGTAGTCAAGACTTGGCACAAACAGAATTAGCCACATTGCTGCATCCAACGCTGAAAAGATATTTGGTTCTACGGTTCCTCACAAATCAAAAATTGTTTCTGCTCAGCCCAGATGTAATTAGATATATTCTCCCAGGAATTAGATATATTCTCCCAGAGCAGCAATTATAACAGTTTTCTACTATCATACCCAGTTAAAGCAGATTACTGAAAGTGTGGCCAGCAAAATATCATCTGTATAACACTGAGGTGTCATTTCTGTCCTGTGCATCCTTATAGAGAGGCTTAGACAGAAGACGTTTACCAAGATTAAAGAAACATCCAAAGTATAAAGAGAAATTACAATCCAATTAAGTTTATTTGCATATATAAATTGGATGTAATCTCTTAATTTTTGAAATGAGAACATTAAAAAATGGTATAAAAGCATCTTAAGCTACAAAATACCACTGCTGAGAAAATAAATATCTGATGTTGATATTAAAAGAATGCAACCATACATTATTTTTCAAGATTTGGGGTGTCATGGCAAGTGTTGTCGAAAGGTCAAAGAGTGTGGCGCTGGAAAGGCACAGCAAGTCAGGCAGCATCCAAGGAGCAGGAAAATCGACACTTCCGGCATCAGCTCTTCGTCAGGAACATGGGGGCTTCCTGATGAAGAGCTTATGCCCGTAACGTCAACTGTCCTGTTCCTTGGATGCTGCCTGACCTGCTGTGCTTTACCAGCGCCACACTTTTCGACTGTGATCTCTCGCATTTGCAGTCCTCACTTTCTCCTAGTTGGTAGAAGGGGTAAAGCTACAAAGAGCAACAACATCACACATTCTGTAATTGCAATTTACATAATATCTTCGTCAAATCCACATAAATCCACCACTATTACTCCAATTGGCTGTCCTTCTTACTTTCATTTTTATGCTGCAGGTCCTAACTTGTGTACATTAAAATTTCAAATGGGTGGAAATTGTACTTTGTACAGGTTAACCAGCTTGGCACTGATAAACTTAGTAAGTCCAATTTTAACTCTATTACAATCAATTTCAACTAAGGCATTTTGAGAATCACATGAATCTTTTAGAAACAACTCATTCAACTTCAAAGCTTAACTGAAATAAACTCTAGGTAGCATTTATCTGCAAGCTGACATTTTACTTTAAGAAAAGCAATTGGCCTAAAAATAACCTGTGGCAAGTTTCCTGAGTGTGCAAATCCTATGTTATTCTGGATGCAGATCCATTTGGCAACTTGGCTGAAGTTCCAGCAATTTTGTTGAATTCCAGTAAACAGACATTTTCAAGTATAACTTGACCTGTAGTGATGTTGGTCAGTGTCTTTATTCACTTACCATTCAGATCTTTCCCATGTATCTTATCACTGCTTCCATTGATATCACCATATTGCCGCTTCTGAGAGTTCTTAAATTCCTTCAATGATAAATAGAGGACCTTTCGGACAACTCTCTCCTCTGACCACGGAATTCCATCATCGTAGTCCTACAGTCACAAGAACAATACATGGTCAACATGTGGAAGTGTAGGAATAATACAAACATGTTCAATTTAACTATTTTAATCACTAAATGCAGGTTGGAGGATCAAACAGTACAAAATATTCACTAGGGTATCATAAACTACCATCCATCTTATTGTGTAAATAAGAAAATACCAAATGTCTTCTTCTTAACCCAATTTAAATAAAGTTGATATTTCTTCCTCGACAATTTGGACATTGCTCAATGATCCTCAAAGTATAACAGCTTAAGAATAATGATTTTTACTGTTTGGCAAGAAGGTGATGTGAGAGTAACTTTCAAAAGTATATTAAATGTGTAAAGTGGAGGTTGCAAAAACAATCTTTACAAAGAAGGTTACAAAAATCTGAAAGTCTTTGCCATAAATTACTCTAGAAGCAGAGCCCCAAATATTTAAGGGAATTAAGACATATTTGAAATAGATTAAAGAAAATGTGCAGTGAGATGGAAGAAATGTAATTGTCAGTCAAGACAGTAGGGCTTACTAAGTACCTCAGTGGTAATTCGTGCATGGAGCTGAAGAATGTTGGTAATGGTCTAAATGAATACTGTGTTGGTGTTCATTAGGGATAGGGATGATGTGGGTATAGAAATCAGAAAGAAGAAATGTCCCATAATGAAAGAAATTAGCATTGACAGAGAAGAGGTTCAGAGTGGTCCAACAGGCTTAAATTTGTTGGAATGAGGCAAGAGAGGAAATAGCAGGGTTGCGGGCAATAACTTACTTCTTCTATGGCCTCAGAAGAGATGTCAGAGACCATTCAATGTGGTACTGTTATTCAAAAAGGGAGCAAGGGATAAATCAGGAAACTACAGGCCAGTATAAACTCATCAATGGGAAAATTATTGGAAGCAGTTCTGAGGGACAGAATTAATCAGCAAGTGAGGGGGCTGTTTTGTTAAGGGGAAGTTCTGTCTGACGAACGTAACTGAAGTTTTGGAAGAGGTAACCATGTGCAGACAAGTGCAATGCATAAGACAGTCTACTTGGACTACAGAATGTGTGAAGTCAGATACTTCAACACAACAACAAGCTTGTGGTCTACATGGAAGCCATAGTCCCCACCCTTCTGTATGCATCAGAAACATGGACCATGTATAGCAGAAATCTCAAACCCCTAGAGTGTTATCACAAGCACTGCTTTTGCAAAATCCACTGGCAGGAAAGGCATACAACTTGTCACACCAGTGTCTGTCAGTGTGTGGCCTATTGTCCGTGTACTCAACAAAGCTTCCTAAATAAGTGCTCTACTCAGAGTTCTACAATTGTACACAATCACTAGGAGGGCAGAGAAAATGCCACAAGGATACCCTGAAAGCCTCCTGAAACAAATGCATCATACGCACCAATACATAGGGATCACCTGCCCCAGGTGAGCAAAAAGAAAAGTGTCTGTGAAGGCCAGTTTGAGTGCCTAATGGAGCACATGATGGTCAAGCACTAGCAGTGGAAAAGAGTGCGCAGAATCCAGAGCATCCCATTCGTCTATCTCAAACACCACCTGCCAAGCCTATGTGGAAGCCATCCTCAATCATGAAGGACTGCCAGAAGATGGCGATAATTGACTTCAAAAATGTTTTTCATAAAATCCTCTATGGGAGACTGTCAGCAAAGGTAAGAGCCCCATGAGATACAAAGAAAGTTGGCAAATTGGAGACAGAATTGCTCAGTAGAGCGGGAAGCAGATGGTAAATAGAGTTAATGTTGAACCTAGGACCCTTCTTCAGAAGTTATAGTTGCTAGGAAAATGTAATATATATGGGGCTCACAAGGGTACGGGGGAATTAAGAAAAGCTAGTGGATACATAGAACTTCCTCCTAATTGCCATCAGTTCTGAAGGAGGGTTACTAGACTCAAAACTTTAATTCTGCTTTCTCTGCTCAGATGCTGCAGATCTGCTGAGTTTTCCAGCAATTTCCACTTTCATTTCAGATTTCCAGCATCCACAATTCTTTGTTTTATGAGAAGCAGAGGTGATAGCTGAGGAATGCTTTTGAGACGGAAGCCCGTGTCCCAGTTACGTTCACAGATAATGTGAAAAATGGGTGAAGAGGGGTAATAATAGTGAGAATAGCCTTGGATTTCAGGAGGATATAAAAGTTAACATACCATGTATAACAAGAGGACTCCTTTTTCATCAGAGACAGGACTGGTGGTGGCTTAACCAGAGGGTTACCATGCTTCAGGCAAAGGCAGAAGTTGAAAGAGAGTCCTTCATGGTAAACTCAGCCAATTGACCTCACCCCATCGGCATCATTGCTTTGCTAACCAGTCAAGTGAGCAAAACAATGCCGTTTTTTAAAAAACAACCTGTTCAGAGATATTACTACACACCACTAGAACAGGTGGAATTTGACCCTGGCTTCCTTACTCAAAGGCAGTGACACTGCCACAATGCTACAACAGCCATTACAGTAAGATATTGGCAGAGTAATCAGATGGGTTGATCAGTGATCGTTGGAATTCAACCCGGATTAAGTGTAGGGTACTGTTTTCCCTGGAGCGTCAGAGGCAGAGGGTTAACCTTATAGAGGTTTACAAAATTATGAGGGACTTGGATAGGATAAATAGACAAAGTCTTTTCCCTGGGGTCGGGGAGTCCAAAACTAGAGGGTATAGGTTTAGAGCGAGAGGGGAAAGATATAAAAGGGACCCAAGAGGCAACATTTTCACACAGAGGGTGGTACGTGTTTGGAATGAGCTGCCAGAGGATGTGGTGGAGGCTGGTACAATTACAACATTTAAAAGGCATTTGGATGGGTTTTGAATAGGAAGGGTTTGGAGGGATATGGGCCGGGTGCTGGCAGGTCGGACTAGGTTGGGTTGGGATATCTGATCGCCATGGACGGGTTGAACCGAAGGGTCTGTTTCCATGCGTACATCTCTGACTCTAATGCACTTGGGCAGGTCAAACAAGTCAAGAGTATACATGATGAATAATAGGACACTGAGGGTCTGAAAGCTGAACACAGGCTGAGGTAACTAGTTATTGTCAAGAACAACTACTTAACAGATGCTCTTAATAACTTAGGGGGCAATAAAATGGCTTCTCAATGCAAATTGGCAATTCTGCTATAGCTGCATAATTGACTAACCACAATCTGTTTCAATAGAGATTAGCAGACAATGCTCCCTTTACAGCATAGATATCACTAGACTAGATAAAACATTACTGGCCATCCTAACTGACCTTCAGATGTGGTGCAATGGCTCAGTTAGTGAGATAAGGGTAGCCTGAATTGGTTCCAGGAAATATCATTGGACCTAGTAACTGTCAAATAAAGCAGTATCATGTATTGATTAGTAACTGTTTGAATGTACTATGTGATCATGGCCTGTACCTTTCTTTAAGTATAAAAATGTCTTTGTTTAAAGCCATGTGTGCAGCTCCTTCAAGGAACACAGAAATACACAACCTCTGTTTCCGATGCTCCGTACCCAGCCGTATTGTGAGTGCTTGTGACTGATTGCCAGTGCTTATTGACCGATCACGGAACAGAGATGACCTAATCGCGGGGAGTCCAGTTCTTCAACTGCGGAAGATTAAAATTCATAAGGACTAGTGCGCTTGATCAACAATCCCTTAAGGTAGATAAAATGGTTATAAAGCTATTTGGGATACTTGCTTTTATTAGCCAAGTCAGAACATTTAAGAACAGGCAGGTTATGCTGGTACTGCATAAAATATTGATTGGGCCACAGCTAGAACACTGTGCGCAGTTCTGGAATCAACATTATTGGAAGGATGTGATTGTACTGGAGAGGTTGAAGTGAAGGTTTACTAGGATGTTGCCTGGGTTGAAGATTTCCAGTTATGGAAAGAGATTGGATAGACTGGGGTCATTTCCCTTGGAGCAAATTAGACTGACAGAGTACATGATTAAGATGCATAAAAGTTTGGAGGGGCAGAGATAGGAAGATAACCGCTTGGTTGGGTGATCCATGACCAGGAGCATAGATACAAGGGGGAGGAGGTTTAGAAGGGATGGGAAGATATTTTTTCCACCCAAAAAGGGCAGTGGGAACATGGAACTCACTGCCACTAAGGGTGGTAGAGATAGAACCTTTATAGTATTTAAAAATCATTTAATAGTGCACTTGCCTAGACATAAAAGGCTATGGGCCAAATACATGAAAATGGGGTTAGAATAGTTGTTTTTCACCAATGCAGGCTTATTGGACCAAACAGCCTTTTCGTATGCTGTGGACCGCTCTGACTATGACCACGTGGCTTTAAGGAACAAAGATAATGCAGATTGATGGACCAAGTGGCCTCTTTCTCCATCAGAACATTAAAGATTTTAGTTTAAAATCTGTGCAAGTTAAATTATTTAGATCCAGTTACTGATCTTTGCAATTACAATTAATAATCTCAACAGAAAAAAATACACCCAATTTTATCATTGCTGCAGGAGTTTCAGATCCATAATTCCCAGGCTTTGAACAATATTCTTTCACAAACTATGTTAGGTCTGTTACATCATTATTAAAATTATTTAATGAAGGAACAGCATTGAAATGCAGCTGCAGTAAGCTCATTGCCAATGCAGTGCGGAACGCTAGTATGCAGACCATTTTGGCTAGGTACACAAGTTATTCCAGTTCTGGAAATGCATCTAGACTGCCCCTTACCAGCTTCCAGTTTGTGAACTGACCAAGTAAACATCACACCTTGAACAAATGGTGCTGGATAAAAAAAAAAGCATTTTGTATTCCCTGAAGGAAAACGGTGGTTCATCAGTCATACGTCATATAACGCCAGGTTATAATCCAATAAGTTTATTTGAAATCATGCTTTCGGAACGCAGCCCCTTCATCAGATCTCACTTCAACTGATGAAGGAGCTGCGCTGCAAAAGCTTGTGACTTCAAATAAGCTGTTGGATGATAACCTGGTGTCATGTGACTTCTGACTTTGTCCACCCCAGTCCAACACCAGCACCTCCACATCATGGATTATCAACTATCTGCACACAACTGCTTGCCTGGTAACTTAAACCTAGATGATTAATTCAAAAATTGATAAAGATTTAATAATTCCAAATGCTAAATCAAAATACTATCACTGTAAGTGCAACTGAGATGCAGATATGAATGACTGCGAGAAACCAACTTATCCATTAGCTACCAGGGTAAATACTTTTGTGCTAAACCAAACAGATTGGGTTAACTGTTTTAATAATGCATAAACAAGAGAGGGGACAATTAGAACATTTAGGGCTCACACTCCTGCCCTTCGCAATGACTGTACTGGTAGAAGGGGTGAAGATTGGACTGCATCACAGCCAGATTCAGTCAGACTGGTGTCTCACAAATCAGGCAGTGGGAATGGCTTCATCTCCCAAACCAAAAAATTAGTTTCAGCAGAACGAGATGTAAAATTAACAAAACAAAAACACTGAAAGACTGCTGTGCAATTATTTATCTTCTCAGCAATCCCTAAACAAATGAGAATGAATAGGCCAAGAAACCACCTCTCAAAACCCTTCATTCTGAGAAAGAGGAAAAAAAATGCATCTAAACGTGTATACTAGAGGGAAAGAGGGAGAGAAAGAGAAAATAACTGAATCTGTTATTAGCCAGATCGCCAATGGTTAAGATTTGTACTCTAACTACATTTTTAGTCAGATAGAAGTAAAAGTGGCCTTGGGGTAACGCACTTGCTCAACACGACAGATTTTTTTTGATGTCTGGCATGTTGCTTTTAAAACAAGATTTGCGTGGATCAGAAATATGATGTTACCCGTAGCCAGACTCTATGGAACATTAAACGACAAAAGAGACATCGACAATCAGCCCTGAACTCTGGAAAACACTTTTGCATTCTAGTGATAGCCTGCTGCTTTTGCTGTGGTCACATGGGCTTTATAGTCATTAGTTATGGTTTCTTGCCCTTGAATTCCTCAAATGCTGTACAGTTGCCAAGTGGGAAGACTACGCACAGTGTATTAGTGAATACTGAATTAATGAAATCTAGGTTACTTGAATCAGCATTTTGCTGGATGTTACAACATGACAAAATAAATAGTTCCAGTCTCCCCTTTCGCTCCATCTTAATCAGCTTCCTCCCCAGTGCTGCTTTTCCATAGCAAAAATTTCAACGGATTATTTCTCGTCACAAGTGATCAATATAGGGATGTTTTCCTTTGGTGTTTTGAAGCTAACAGTGTTTTTTTCCCCTCAATAGAGGTTCAGTTTAATTCTAGGTGGTTCAGAGACATACTTATTTAACTCCAAAACCTGTCATGAGTGGGCGGCACGGTGGCACAGTGGTTAGCACTGCTGCCTCGCAGCGCCAGAGATCCGGGTTCAATTCCCGCCTCAGGCGACTGCCTGTCTGGAGTTTGCACGTTCTCCCCATGTCTGTGTGGGTTTCCTCCGGGTGCTCCGGTTTCCTCCCACAATCCAAAGAGGTGCCGGTGTTGGACTGGGATGGAGAAAGTTAAAAAAATACATAACACCAGGTTATAGTCCAACAGATTTAAGACTGTTATGGAAAAGGACAAGGATGGGTCTGAAATCAAAGCTCTAAATTGGATAACAACCAATTTTACATCTTTGCTAAATTGCCCGTAGTGTTAGGTAAGGGGCAAATGTAGGGGTACGGGTGGGTTGCGCTTCGGCGGGTCGGTGTGGACTTGTTGGGCCGAAGGGCCTGTTTCCACACTGTAATGTAATCTAATCTAATCTAATGATAGAGCAATTGCAATCCTTTTGGAAAAAGATTTAGTGATACAAGCTAGCACTGTTTAATCTCAATATGGATAAAAAGCAATACAGCCCCATCTCACTTGATAGTTTTCAGAAAATATTATTTAAATTTATATCCATTTGTCAAGGCATTCTGTAGTTATGCTGTGGTTAACAAAGAGGTTCATACCAACATTTCCTGCTCTGAAGGAACAAAAATAAATTAGACATCAATGACACTGTTTGAAGAAAAGTAACTGCCATACCTTAGTGTGTAGATAGACAGTTCTCCTATAATGTAATGGCTGTGTTTTTGTGCAACCCCTCATTGTAGAAAAACTGCGCTTTAGGAACAGCGCTTAAAGTGTTGGCAATGTAATTGCGTTACAGCCAACACGTTTCAAAAGTTCGTGCTTTGGAAACAGTGTCCCCAATTCATCAATCGTGTTACAGCAAATTTACATTAATGAAATGCGTGAGATAGCAGAATGACCCGTACCCACCGCGCCTGTTTAAATGTCACCTCATGACCTTCACAAAGGCAGGGTAATAAAGCAAGGCAAATGGCTGAAGTATCAGTGGGGGAGCATTTTGCAGACAGTAATCTCAACTCTGTTAGATTTAAAATTGATTTGGAGGTGCCGGTGTTGGACTGGGATGGAGAAAGTTAAAAAAATACATAACACCAGGTTATAGTCCAACAGATTTAAGACTGTTATGGAAAAGGACAAGGATGGGTCTGAAATCAAAGCTCTAAATTGGATAACAACCAATTTTACCAAAATCAGATATGATTTGGCCAGAGTGGACTCCAAGCACATACTTCTAGGTAAGTCAGTGTCAGAATACTGGGGTGCTTTGAAGGAGGAAATAGAGAGAATGCAGTGGCAATATGTTCTAAGAAAGATGAACAGCTACGCCAACAAATTCAACAAAGTCTGGATGTTAAGGGATATACAGGATTGGACAAAGAGAAAAAGGCGACACCTTTGGAAGCTACTACGGTTTCAAACTGGAGTAAAGAACGTGCAAGTGGAAATTAGAAGAGCAAAAAGTGGGCATGAAGGGGTAAAGCAGGAAATTCAAATTATTTTACAAGTACAAGAAGGGTAAAAAAGGACAACAAGAGTGGGGTAGATGAAGGATCACAGTGGTAATTTCTGCGTGGAGCCAGCGGACATAATTATGTCAGTCTTCTTCTTTGTGACGGTGTTCACTAGAGGGAGGGATGATGTAACTATACAAATCAGGAAGAAGGATTGTGATATAAATCAAAGAAATTGGCACAGACTGAGGTTCTTCTGAGTAGTTCAGCAGATTTAAAAATAGAGAAGTCACCAGGGCCAGATGAAATGCATCCCAAACTGTTGAGTGAGGCAAGGGAGGAAATAGCAGGGGCACTAGCAATAGTTGATGCTTGTTAAAGCCATCACTACTACTAAACCACCCTAAACCTAATACACTTGTAAACAACTTTACACTGTTGCAATATCTAAAAGGAATACAGCAGCATTATGTTCAGTGAGCATAATTTTCTAACTCTAGGTACTGGAGAGATGCCACAAGATTGGAGGACAGTCAATGTGGTATTATTATTCAAGGAGGGAGGAATAAGTAAACCAGGAAACTATAGGCCTGTTAGCTTAACCTCAGTAGTGAGGATTCTAAGGGACAGAATTGATCTACACTTGGAAAGGCAGGGATTAATCAAGAACAGTTAGTATAATTTTGAAGGAAGTAGCCCACTTGACTTGATCAGCAACATTGTAACCATATATGGCAAACATGTGTTATGGAAACTCAGGTTTACTGGTGGTGGTGGAGGAAATGACTGCTTATGAGCCTTAATTCACCTTTTTACACAATTGAGGATTGCCATTACCGTAATCAACAGTGTCCTTATCTTTGTCCTATCCATTTCCTACACTTTTGCGCTCACCCCTTCCCTTCCACAACTATAGGGAACCCTTGTCCTCACTTTCTAGACCACCAGCCACCAAAGGATCATAAGCCACCATTTATGTCACTTCCAGCAGAATGCCACCACCACACACACATCCCCTTCCCTCCCTTGTCAGCATTCCACAGAGACATTTCCCCCTGGGATATCCTGGTCCATTCCTCTTCCACTCCCAAAACCCCCACCTAGACACATGCATGGCAACATGACTGCAACCACAGAAGATGCAACACTTGCCTGTTTAACACCTCTCCCACTACTCGAGACTCCAGACAGAACTTACAGGCGAAACATAAATTTATCTACACTTCATTCAATCTACTCTGCTGTATTCATTGCTCAAAATGCAGTCTCCTCTACATTAGGGACTGCTTGACCGAACATCTCTACTCTAACCATAAAAGTGCTCCTGAGCTTCCAGTTGCTTGCCACTTCAACACCACCAGATTTCCATACTAATATTTCTGTCTCAAGCTTAATAAGTACTCCAGTGAAGGCAAAAGTGAGGACTGCAAATGCTGGAGATTAGAGTCGAGTGTGGTGCTGGAAAAGTACAGCAGGTCAGGCAGCATCCGAGGAGCAGGAAAATCGGCATTTCAGGCAAAAGCTCTTCATCAGGAAGTACTCCAGTGAAGTTCATTGCAAGCTGAAGGAACTACTTGTCTTCCGTTTGGACAACTTTCAGCCTTCAGGACTCAACACTGAATTTAACAATTTCAGAACATAAACACTTCCCTCCAGGTTCATCACCCAAACCCCGAGACATCCAGGTCTTGTCTTTTATGGATTGCTCTCAGCACAGCCAACCTGTTTTCAACTAGTCATAGTCCTTGTTATCAGCTCTTTGGCTTCACCCTTAGCTTGCTCATTAATGTTAGGATGCTGAATAGCATTGATGTAAAGAGGGATCTTGCGGTTCAAGTTCAAGCTCCATGAAAGTGGTCAGACAAGTAGATACAATTGTAAAGAAGGCATATGACATGATTGCCTTTATTATTCAGGGTATGGCAGAGGCAGGTACAATAGGGGTGTTGAAAAAACTTTTAGGTAAGTGGGGTGGCACAGTGGTTAGCACTGCAGTCTCACAGCACCAGGGTCCCAGGTTCAATTCCAGCCTCGGGCGACTGTGTGTGGAGTTTGCATATTCTCCCCGTGTCTGCGTGGGTTTCCTCTCGGTGCTCCAGTTTCCTCCCACAGTCCAAAGATGTGCAGGCCAGGTGAATTGGCCATGCTAAGTTGCCCATAGGTGTTAGGTGCATTAGTCAGAGGGAAATGGGTCTGGGTAGGTTACTCTTTGGAGGGTCGGTGTGGAGTTGTTGGGCCAAAGGGCCTGTTTCCACACTGTAGGGAATCTAATCTAATCAAAAAAAATAAGCACAAAGGGCAGGCAGAAGGGATTACTTCAATTTAAGGTTATGTCCTGTGCAGTACAGTTCTATGTTATCAACAATCCCTTTCTTGGTTTCATTTTTATTCCCCACCATGCCGTCCCTTCCCTGGCACTTCTCCATCTACCCATTGCACTCCTTTAGTCATCTGTCAACACTTCCACATACACCACCATTTCACAACTGTATTCAGTTCTGATGAAGGAATACTATACTCAAAATGTCAACTGTTTTTCTCTCTACAAATGCTGTCAGACTTACTGAATTTCTCCAGTACTTTGTCTGTTCTGATCTCCAGCAACCACAGTTTTTCGCTTTATTGACCATGTATAAACTATCTTGAGTTGGAGTGGATAAGTTGCAGTATCATTACAAGGATCTCTGGCTGCTTTACGTTTGCAGCTTAAAATCAGAGTATGAAGCCTGCTGGGGCCAGTGGGTGATAATACTTGAACTCAAACAGCAAAGACAGTAGCTCGGCAGATTCACTACTGTGTCAGACAGCAGTAGGGGTTTCTTACACTCTCTCTCTCTCTCTCTCTCTCTCTCTCTCTCACAGACCGTGTGGTCTCTGATTTTGTCTCTCTTGTTTTGATCTTTTCTCCCCCAAAGTTCCAAAACAATGCCACAGCTTATAAAGCAGTAATTACTGCTTCTGGAATTCGAGGAAATCACTCCAACATCTAAAATACCTCAAAAAAGGCGTAGCTCTTACAGCATAGTTTTTTTCCCCCATCCCCCATTTCATTATGTTTCAAGCTCCTTCTTCCTAATGGGAGGAACAATGTGGATATTAACATTCTGTAGATTAACTGCAACCGTGGGCGGCACAGTGGTTAGCACTGCTGCCTCACAGCGCCAGAGACCCGGGTTCAATTCCCGCCTCAGGCGACTGACTGTGTGGAGTTTGCACATTCTCCCCGTGTCTGCGTGAGTTTCCTCCGGGTGCTCCGGTTTCCTCCCACAATCCAAAGATGTGCAGGTTAGGTGAATTGGCCATGCTAAATTGCCTGCAGTGTTAGGTGAAGGGGAAAAATGTAGGGGAATGCATCTAGGTGGTTTGCGCTTTGGCGGGTCGGTGTGGACTTGTTGGGCCGAAGGGCCTGTTTCCACACTGTAACTAATCTAATCTAATCTATACACTTGTCTCCCCGAAAGCTTTCTCCAACTGAAATCCAAATAAATTACATCTGCATGTTCCCCCTAATCTATCCTACTTGTTACTTCAAAAAAATCCAATAAATGTGTCAGGCATGATTGCCTCTTTACAAAACCAGCTTGATATTATTATGTATTTGTCAATACTCAGTTCTTGCACCCTTTATAACAGACACTAACATTCTCCCAATAACACTTCAACTAACTGGCCTATAGTTACAAAAAACTGAAATTCCTGTAAAAGCTCAGCAAGTCTGGCAGCATCTGTGCAGAGAAATCAGAGTAAACATTTTGGGTCAAGTGGCCCTTTCTCAGAACATTCTTGGAATATTACTACCTTAGCATCCCCCACCTCTGTAGCTATTTTCTTTCATATGCTATAATTCACCACAATAAGCCTAGGGGGGCTACTGGCCTTCAGCGTTTCTCTTGTAATATAGTTACAGTACTTATTTCTTAGCCACTTTTTAATTCCTTGATTATTAGTCTTCACAGTAGAAGACAATAATAACGTTATGAGAGTACTAAATAGAAAGTATTTATGCACAATATTTACATAGTTCCCCAACATTATTTTCCTAGCCTCATTCTCTAGGTTTACTTTGGTCTCTCTCTTCCTTTTTATAGATATTCTTAAAATCAAACAGTTCAGATGTATTATGATATACCTCTGAAGCAAGAAGGTCTTGAACTAAGCCTTTTGGCTCAGATATAGGATATTAGTACTGTGCCTGGTGCCTTGTATAGTTTAGCAAAATGAACTTGTTAATTATAATCTATTCCATTTGAAACAAAGGCCAATATTCCACATGCCTTCCCTATTACCTACTGAACATGTATCGTTCGTGATTGATGCAAGAGATCCTCCAAATCCCTCTGCGCTACAGTGAGGGTATTCAGTTTTATACATTTAAAAGAAGTTCTTGTTATTTGTCTTGATATTATTTGCACATCTTTTGTTGGTTTTT
Source organism: Chiloscyllium plagiosum (assembly GCF_037043375.1). Taxonomy (NCBI): domain Eukaryota; kingdom Metazoa; phylum Chordata; class Chondrichthyes; order Orectolobiformes; family Hemiscylliidae; genus Chiloscyllium; species Chiloscyllium plagiosum. Next base: position 46,100,673 of record NW_028270172.1, on the reverse strand, counting down.
GAAACTTTCCCAGTCCTCTGGCTTACCACTAATATTTGCGATATTGTACATTTTTCCTTCAATTTGATGCTTTCCTCAACTTCCTTGGTAACGATGGTTGGTTGATCTCCTTCCTAGAATTCTTCTCTTACTGATATAGATTTTTGTTGAGTTGTGAATATTTTCTTTGATGTCTGCTATTGTTCCTCAACCATGATTTGGAGATGCCGGTGTTGGATTGGGGTGTATAAAGTTAAGAATCACACAACACCAGGTTATAGTCCAACAGGTTTAATTGGAAGCAAACTAGCTTTTGGAGGACCACTCCATCAGGTGATTAAACTTGTTGGACTATAACCTGGTGTTGTGTGATTTTCACCTTCCTCAACCATCATTGTTTCTAAACTCTTCTCCTAGTCTAGTCCTGCCAACTCTCCCCTCATTCCTGTGTAATGACCATTATTTAAGTTTTGCACAACCAGTTCTGACGTAAGGGATTTGTACAGGCAATCTTTCTTATGTAGATATTAAATTACAGGAATTTCATTGATACATGGAGACAAAGTGATTCTCCACCCCGCCCGCCCTGCCCAACCCCACCCCCACCGCTGAACCTCATGGCTGACTACAAATTATCAATCATTTGGCTTATACCGTATTGCATGGATTGCAACGAAAGCTCAAATGGCGACATCTCCAAACCTCTCTTACCTGACTTACATTGCAGCAGTTTACATTCTGCCATCACAGCGTTGACTAATGTCAAAAAGTTCCAGTCTCAAACAAAAAGTAAAAAAGTATGTAGCCAAGCAGTGAATTACTACGCAACACCATCTGTCATGCTGCTGTAGCCTAGGCCAAACCTGTAGCTGCTGCACCACAATAATTGTCAGGAAATACCTGGAGTAATAACTTTATCCGTATACTAGCTATCAGAAGCCCAGTTTCAAAATATCACAATTGCAAGTATTATCATGAGCAGAACTCCATTATATAACTGTACTAAATTTGGAAGGGAAAGTGAGGACTGCAGATGCTGGAGATCAGAGCTGAAAATGTGTTGCTGGAAAAGCGCAGCAGGTCAGGCAGCATCCAAGGAACAGGAGAATCGACGTTTCGGGTATAAGCCTGAAGGGCTTATGCCCGAAACGTCGATTCTCCTATTCCTTGGATGCTGCCTAAATTTGGAAGGCCAGATTACAATCCTAAAAATACCCAATCACGATCCATCATTTATTCGATTATGAAATGTTTGTAACTCTCGGTCTGGCTAGCTAAGTAAATATTTCCTTACTCATGGGCATTGAAACTGCTGCTTTCAGGGTCTGCAAGTAAAATAAAATCTAGCTGGATCAAAACTATTTTGTTTATTCCTTCATACTTTAATCTGGATCAACAAAAGCCAAACACTTGCTCAACATTCAGTTTGGAAAGCTGAGAGGTGTCAAGCACAGCTTAACTGATTTTGTTTTAATACAATGAATTTAACAATACATTACTAGCACTGAAGTTTTGGTATTGTGCCAGATTTTCAAAAGAAAGCAACAACTTTTAAAAATCTAAATCACTTCTATTAGACATTGGCAAATCAGGTGGACAAACTGAATACATATTGCACAGATAACCAGTAGTCCACCTTTACACAGACTACCACTTAAATAAAACAAAGAACAGTGAATGTTGGAGATCTGAAACAAAAATAAATTTCTGGAGAAACTCAGTGGATCTGCGGTCATCCATAAAGGGGAAAACAGTTAATTGTTGCAAGTCCAGTGACCTGTCTTCAGAGATCTCTGTTTTTGCTTGTTATTATAAACTAAGTCACTCCCTCAGATGAAAGAGTTGAGTTTATTTTTAAAAACTGAAAAATTGAACTTCTTTAGCTCGGTACACTCTGATACAAAGATACTCATGACTACAGATAAACAGATTTTGCATGGGATCAAAGTTTTATCCAGGCAGCTCCAGGTTGCAAATGATTCCATTCTTAAGTCTGTTTGCAAGTTAATTTGTGTGGAAGTCAGTACACAATACAGGACAATATAAAATAGGCATTCTTAAGTACCGGAAATATTCATATGTGGGATTTTTCAGATTATACCCCTGTAATTGCATTTATGGGTATGACTTGGTGAGTGGGAAAAACATATATATAAAAAAGAGAGACCCAAGCGGTAACTTTTTCACGTAGAGGGTGGTACGCATATGGAATCAGCTGCCAGAGGAAGTGGTGGAGGCAAGTACAATTGCAACATTTAATCGGCATCTGGATGGGTATATGAATAGGAAGGGTTTGGAGGATATGGGACGAGTGCAGGCAAGTGGGACTAGATTAGGTTGGGGTATCTAGTCAGCATAGACGGGTGAATCAAAGGGTCTGTTTTCGTGCTGTACATATCACTCCTGTACTTTGAACACTCAGTTGCGAAAATGCGCTGTAAGGGATCATCTCGTGTGGGTGTTGTTTCCTCAGCTTTAAAATCCTTAAATATAATCAAGGAAAATATAATCTAGCTCCTGATTTGACTGATCAGCAAATTAGGAGTCTAGCTCATCCAGGATTCTGGATAATCAAAGATGGAGGACGGGAAAAATTTCTGACTTTAATAGCTGCTTAATGATTGAGGTATTTTAGGTGTTGGAGGTGATTTCCTCGAATTCCAGGAGCAGCAATTACTGTTTTATATGCTGTTGCATTGTTTTGGAACTTTGGGGGGGAAAAAAAGTCAAAACAACAGCTGTTTTAAAAGGGAGAAGAACAGACAAAGGATGCACATGGTGAGGTCAGTGCAAGAGAGAGAGAGAGAGAGAAAGAAAGAAACTGACATAGCAGTGAACCTGCACGGTTACTGCCTTTGCTGTTTGAGTTCATGTATCACTGGACATCAGAGTGCGTCTGGGAAAATTAGCAAACTGAAATTCACAATTGATCTTGGAAGAACTGTTTGGGCAAAATTCATAGGACAGAAGCAGATAAGTGTATTGTTTTAAGTAGGACCTACAGAAAGTCTGCAGTAGTGAGTAGAGTGGGTTCTTTCTTGATTATATGCTTTTTGAGACAGGTCTCTTGATTAAACTTAAAATATAAGCCATAACTATAAATTTAACCTGGGGCAGTATTTTGTAGAGGAATAAGATGGTGTTATTTTCTGGGTCTGTAGATTGTAAAGGAGCAAAAATGGCCTTTAGTAGAGTTATATGCACTTCATGTCAGATGTGAGAGTTTAAGGACAGTTTATGGGTTACTGCAGATTATATCTGCAATAAATGCTGTTGGTTGTGAATCTTATCAGATCGAATGGACCGGATGGAGAGAGAGTTAGAAGCAATGGGGAATTTGCAACAGCAACACTATGTGATGGATGGCAGTTATAGGAAGAGGGCAAAAGTCTCAGATACAGTCACACAGATGGTTTAACTCCAGGAAAGGTAAGAGAGGTAGGCACCTAGTGCAGGAGCCTTCTGTGGCCATACCCATTTCAAACAAGTATGCTATCTTGGAAAATGTAGGGGCTGATGGATTCTCAGGGAAACATAGCACGAACAGCCAAATTTCTGGTATTGAGACTGGCTCTAAGGCAATGAGGGGTACGCTGGGTTCCAAGAGATCAATTGTGGGAGGGGACTCTCTAGTCGGAGGCACAAAAACGCTTCTGTGGCCAGCAGCGAAAAATCAGAATGGTGTGTTGCTTCCCTGGTGCCAGGATCAAGGATGTCTCAGAGAGGGTGCAGAATGTTCTCACGGGGGAGATGGGCCAGCAAGAGGTGAGACCCAGGGAGATAGTGAGGAAAGAGATCAATCTGAGACTGGTACAGTTGAGAACAGAAGCGGGTCAAACAATCAGGACAGGCAGGGACAAGGTAGGACTAATAAATTAAACTGCATTTATTTCAATGTAAGGGGCCTAACAGGAACGGCAGATGAACTCAGGGCATGGTTAGGAACATGGGACTGGGACATCATAGCGATTACAGAGAAGACTTGGCTCAAGAATGGGCAGAACTGGCAGCTTAATGTTCCAGGACGCAAATGCCACAGGAAGGATAGAAAGGGATGTAAGAGGGGGGAGTGGCGTTTCTGATAAGGGATAGCATTACAACTGTGCTGAGGGAGAATATTTCTGAAATACATCCAGGGAAGTTATTTAGGTGGAACTGAGAAAGAAGAAAGGGATGATCACCTTATTGGGATTGTATTATAGACCCCCCTAATAGTCAGAGGGAGATTGAGAAACAAACTCTTAAGGAGATCTCAGTTATCTGTAAGAATAATAGGACGGTTATGGTAGGGGGTTTTAACTTTCCGAACATAGACTGGGACTGACACAGTGTTAAGGGGTTAGATGGAGAGGAATTTGTTAAGTGTACATAAGACAATTTTCTGATTCAAGATATGGATGTATCTACTAGAGAAGGTGCAAAACGTGACCTACTCTTGGGAAAAAGGCAGGACAGGTGATTGAGGCGTCATTGGCGGAGCACTGTGGGGCCAGCGACCATAATTCTATTAGATTTAAAATAGTGAAAAGGATAGACCAGATCTAAATGTTGAAGTTATAAATTGGAGGTAGGCCAATTTTGACGGTATTAGGCAAGAACTTTCAAAAAGCTGACTGTGGGCACATGTTTGCAGGTAAAGGGACAGCTGGAAAATGGAAACCCTTCAGAAATGAGATAACAAGAATCCAGAGAAAGTATATTCCTGTTAGGGTGAAAGGAAAGGCTGGTAGGTATAGGGAATGCTGGATGACTAAAGAAATTGAGGGATTTGTTAAGAAAAAGAAGAAAGTATAGAAGGATAGATCGAGTGAACCCTTAGAAGAGTATAAAGGCAGTAGGAGTATACTTAAGAGGGAAATCAGGAGGGCAAAAAGGGGGTATGAGATAGCTTTGGCAAATAGAATTAAGGAGAATCCAAAGGGTTTTTACAAATACATTAAGGACAAAAGGGTAACTAGGGAGAGAATAGGGCCCCTCAAAGATCAGCAAGGGCGGCCCTTGTGTGGAGTTGCAGAAAATGGGAGAGATACTAAACGAGTATTTTGTATCAGTATTTACTGTGGAAAAGTATATGGAAGATATAGAAAGTAGCAAAATAGATGTGACACCATTTTACAGAGGACGAAGTGCTGGATGTCTTGAAACGCATAATAGTGGATAAATTCCCAGGACCTGATCAGGTGTACCCTAGAACTCTGTGGGAAGCTAGGGTGATTGCTGGGTCTCTTGCTGAGATATTTGTATCATCGATAGTCACAGGTGAGGTGCTGGAAGACTGGAGGTTGGCTAACGTGGAGCCACTGTTTAAGAAGGGTAGTAAGGACAAGCCAGGGAACTATAGAGAAGTGAGCATGACCTTGGTGGTGGGCAAGTTGTTGGAGGGAATCCTGAGGAACAGGATGTACATGCATTTGGAAAGGCAAGGACTGATTCGGGATTGTCAACATGGCTTTGTGCCTGGGAAATCATGTCTCATAAACTTGATTCAGTTTTTAGAACAAGTAACAAAGAGGATTGATGAGGGCAGAGCAGTAGATGTGATCTATGAGGACTTCAGTAAGGCGTTTGACAAGGTTCTCCATGGGAGACTGGTTAGCAAGGTTAGGTCTCACAAATTAAAGGGAAAACTTAGCCATTTGGATACGGAATTGGCTCAAAGGTAGAAGACAGAGAGTGGTGGTGGAGCCAAAAGAGAAAATGTTGGAAAATCTCAACAGGTCTGGCAGCATCTGTAAGGAGAGAAAAGAGCTTACGTTTCAAGACTAACTGACCCTTTGTCAAAGCTGTTAAGGGTTTAGAGTGGTGGTAGAGGGCTGTTTTTCAGACTGGAGGCCCTGTGACCAGTGGAGTGCCACAAGGATCGGTGCTGGGTCCTCATCATTTACATAAATGATTTGGATGCGAGCATAAGTAGTACAGTTAGTACGTTTGCAGATGACACCAAAATTGGAGGTGTAGTGGACAGCGAAGAAGGTTACCTCAGATTACAACAGGATCTTGATCAGATGGGCCAATGGGCTGAGAAGTGGCTGATGGATTTAACTCAGATAAATGCGAGGTGCTGCATTTTAGGAAAGCAAATCTTAGCAGGACTAATACACTTAATGCTAAGGTCCTAGGGAGAGTTGCTGAACAAAGAGACCTTGGAGTGCAGGTTCATAGATCCTTGAAAGTGGAGTTGCAGGTAGATAGGATAGTGAAGAAGGCGTTTAATATGCTTTCTTTTATTGGTCAAGAATATTGAGTTGGGAGGTCATGTTGCGGCTGTACAAGGCATTGGTTAGCCACTGTTGGAATATTGCGTGCAATTCTAGTTTCCTTCCTATCGGAAAGATGTTGTGAAACTTGAAAGGGTTCAGAAAAGATTTACAAGGATTTTGCCAGGGTTGGAGGATCTGAGCTACAGGGAGAGGCTGAACAGGCTGGTGCTGTTTTCCCTGGAGCATCGGAGGATGAGGGGTATCCTTATAAAGGTTTACAAAATTATGAGGGGCATAGATAGAATAAATAGACAAAGTTCTTTCTCTGGGGTCAGGGAGTCCAGAACTAGAGGGCACAGGTTTAGGGTGAGAAGAGAAAGATATAAAATAGACCTAAGAGGCAACTTTTTCCACAGAGGGTGGTATGTGTATGAATGAGCTGCCAGAGGATGTGGTGGAGGCTGGTACAATTGCAACATTTAAAAGACATTTGGATGGGTATATAAATAGGAAGTGTTTGAAGGGATATGGGCAGGGTGCTGGCAGGTGGGACTAGATTGGGTTGGGATATCTGGTCGGCATGGCCATGTTGGACCAAAGGGTCTGTTTCCATGCTGTATATCTCAATGACTCTATCAATCACTGTCAGTAATATTTAATCTGCTCATACAATGCACAGTTGAATCCATCAGTGGTCAATAAAGAAGAGAAATGACATATTTGAGCAGACTTGAATAAATATGTATTTCTCCAGCTTATTTTACTGCAGACCACTTAACAGCATCCAAAATCTTGCCTTTTAGAAAAAAAACTGAACCCTTAATGTATTCATGTATATGGAAATTTGTGCTCTTATGGCTTACCCCAAAACCAGAACAACATAGTATTTTCTCTTTAGCAACTTGAGGTATGAGGGGTTTGGAGAAAAGAGCCTATTTTCCAATTAACCTAATCTACATATTCAAATTAAGCTGAACTAAGTACAGGCAATATGCTTGTCTTTATACTAAAAAATTGATTTAAATGACAGTAATCTTTTAATGAACTTAATCTACATATGCAATATTACATACTGAAAGGTCACATATCAGAACATTCACCATTTGGTGACATGGGTGTGGACAACTCAATGAGGTGAAATAAGGGAAGAAATAGCAGTAGGATGGAAAATTTTCGTGAAGTTGACAATCGGGAAATGTTACAATTAGAATGAAAGAGAAGTCAACAGAAACACTGAGCAGGGGTTAGATGTTTCAACAATAGTGGCAGAATAGTACAGCTGAAGTCATAAAGAAATAGCAACTGCAGTTGAAATCTTCTGGCACAAACTTGCTCCTTTTTCATGAATAGCACAAGCAGCTCAAGCAACAGTGACTGGATTTTTTTTTAGATAAGGGTTAGTCAAACAGCCTTTTGCAAAAGTAAGTGTTTTACAGTATTCCCAGCACTTTACCAGGCAGTTCATTTTAAAAAAGGCCGAGAACATAAACGCACACGCCGAGTGGGGCTTTTGTCTTTCAATCGTGAGACTGAGTTCCCAGAAACTGATACTGTAAATGGTCTTGCAATCATAGAAGCTGTTTGGGACCTTCTTTAATGCTGGAATTTCATGGTAAGGGTTTAGTTCTTTTCATTTTAACCTGTAATTTTCAGACTGTAAAGATTAGTTTGTTTAAACGGCAGACTCATTAAAATGATAGATTTAAACAAATTCTCCAGTGGAGCACAGCTATGGGTCAGTATGGCTTCCCCTGTTTAAGCTAAAATCGATTATGAAAATAATTAAATATCCGAATGAAATAGTGCCCACCCATCTGTATATCCAGATACAATACAGGAGCTAAACTCTTCCAATGTTCTGCAATCTGTCTCTAACAGGCAGCAAGAAAGACCCAACTCAACAAGCGTCAAATCACACCTTGACTGCCAAACCAAGTGAATAGCTGTCAAATAAATTACCCCATTATGACAAATGGAAAGTTTACTTTGAAGTTGACCTCTGTTCAATGCACATGTCCCATAACAGGCCTCTTTCTTTCCACCAATCCTAACTCTCAATGCTTGCCTCACGAGCACCCACTCCATGTCTGTGACAGGATGCACCACCACTGGAATCCCAGCATCACCCTTGCCTCTCCAGCTCCCGCACTAGCAGGGAACAGGCAGTTGGCATCCCTGGACTCAGAACACGATGTAATCAGCATTTTCTTTCGTCTGAACAGTTATGACCAGTGATGCCACTGTACATTATGGATATTCATTTCAGTCTCTGAAATAGCATTCAACCTATGTTCTAATTTATGAATGATTAGATTACTTACAGTGTGGAAACAGGCCCTTCGGCCCAACAAGTCCACACCGACCCGCCGAAGCGCAACCCACCCATACCCCTACATTTACCCCTTACCTAACACTACGGGCAATTTAGCATGGCCAATTCACCTGACCTGCACATCTTTGGACTGTGGGAGGAAACCGGAGCACCCGGAGGAAACCCACGCAGACAAGGGGAGAATGTGCAAACTCCATACAGTCAGTCGCCTGAGGTGGGAATTGAACCCGGGTCTCTGGCGCTGTGAGGCAGCAGTGCTAACCACTGTGCCACCAAATTGTGCTTGAATTTTGACCAATAAAAAATGGACATTGTAAACATTCAATAATTTGCATGCTTACAATGTTTTGTAAGAGGTAACTTTTGAAAAATAATTTTCAAATTAATTTCATTGCCCATGGTGCAATCTGAACATTAAGTACAACTGTAATAATTATTCAGCAGCCAACTAATAATATACTAACATGGAACAAAATGGAAAATATAAGAATACAGAACTTTTCAATGCAGTGGTTAATCGCAAGTAGCCTTTAAAGAGTAGCTAACTCAGTGAGTAAGTAAAAGAATAAACTTATGAAGTCAGGTGAAGTAGGATGGAGGAACCCAGGCAGAACATAAATAACAAAGATCAATTGATTTGAATATCCTGTTTTGTGTTGTAAAGTGAATGCAATGATTCCTTTACAATGCCTACTGATTTAGACATCGTTGACAGAAATTTTGATTCCTGGACTTGGCACTAGCATCACACAATTTCAGTTCATTTATTTATCTAAAATATTTTGTTAGCTGATTTGCCCTGTTTGAACTGTATTCAAGGTAAATCAGTAGTCTTAAATTTGTTATCTCATTGGTGAGCAAACTATAAAATCTGAGCATCAGGAACCAAGGGTTTAATCAATTTGAGAACATACAAATTAATGCAAACATGAATTAAACTTTCAATGCCCATCAAGTATATGAGATGCACATCAGCAAGGACCAGAAATTTTGAATTTAGAAAGCTTTTGAACAAGAGGACATAGAAAAGGATAAAATTTGAAGAGAATCAGAAGGAACAACCCTTTTTAAATAAAGGTCTCATAAGCTTTGGTGAAAGTTATTATCATAGTCACCAAATCAAAGGCCATGTCAATTTTTAAAACATGTTAGATAGATGAGTGAAGGAATAAAGGGATGTAGGTATTAAGACAGTGCATTACATCAGATATTTACTAATGTGATGGATAACCTGGCTGGATGAAACAGATTTTAAATAGAAAATGATAATAGCACAAATAACAGGATAATCCATCTTATTTCTTAACATAAAGTTGTTCTCAATATAGCTATCAAAGCCAAAGACCACTAATGTTGTTTCTCCATCCAAAATTCTGGAAATCTAATTAAACATCAGGTTTACAGGGAACTAGATTTTCCAAGGACATACAGCACTTGTATAGCACCTTTCATTGTTAATACATAAAAAGGAGATTAACTATTATAATGAGTAGTTTTAGCTTTTGTCATTACAAAATCTTAATATTTGTCACAAACTTCCCTTGTTACTTATCTGGAAAATAAGCAGAAATAGTGAAATTATTAGACTGCCAACAGCAACACACTCAGAAAAGGCATCAAATAAACTGCTTTATACATCATAATGCACGATTTTACCCACTGATTTGCTCACTCCACACCATTCCACCTCTGTTATTTTATTTCAAGTATGAAACGAAGCAGACATGATGCCTATGGGATGTGTGCACAATATACAAAATTTTACATATATTCTCCCTATTCCTAAAATGTAACACAACCAAATGGCAATGACTGTAAGATCTCCAAGGAACATCCTGCAGAATTTAATATAAATCAGCCATATCTGCGTACCTTGCACCACCCTCCAAAAATTCCCTGGTCACTTTCCCCAATCCCCACTCTTTGTCTATTCTCTCATAGAATTTGGGTATAGAGAAGGCAGTGATGAGCTGCTTTCTTGCTGCGATCTAAATGGTGTAGCTCCATACACAATTTACTTAAGGAGGAAGTTCAAGGATTTTGATCCAGCAACACAGCCCCAAGTCAGGATAGCCTGTGGCTTGGAGGGAAACTTGCAGGTCATGAATACATCTGCTACTGTTGTCCTTCTAGGCAGTAGAGATCACAGGTTTGCAGATGTCAAGGAGCCTTAGTGAGATGGTGCAAGGCACCTTGCAGATATAAGAAATAGAAGGTGTTGTTGGAACGTCAATCAAGCAGGCTACTTTACTCTGGAGTATGACTTTAACTGGATATGGGGCCCTGAGCCCTGCTTATCCTCCTGTACCTTACTCATACAAATCTCATACTTATTCATACAAATTTGCCTGGGAAAAACAAAAATTAAATTATTCATATCACCACGAAACATGATGTTCCTCATTTTTCAGCAATAATGTAGATCACTAGACATCAGGGATCGTAACCTTGATTAATACAAGTTTTCATAATCCTGTAGGGTCACCCAGACTGAGGTTAGTTAATTTACCATCAACCTGCAGCTTAGAAGATTAAACTAGTCCGTGCAATTTTTAACTCTCTTTAATTCAACAAGGTAATCTCCTTATGAATGTTTAAAATTTGATGCTGTTTAAGTGATTTCCGCCCCCCCTTCCAATTGTCCTTGCCAATGGTTGGCACCTGGGTGAAGGGGGGGGGGGGAGGGATGTAAATAACAAATAAAGAAACAGGTGTCTGAAGGAGGTGGAGGAACATGTCAAATTTGGAGCAATATGGAGTTCAATTGATCCTATTAACTTTCAATGACTGACATGAAGTTTGCTTGCAATAATCAAACTTTGACCAGTTGCACTGTTACACCATGTGAAATGATGTTACAAACTTGGAACCAACCTAGGTCTTTTAGATCACAAAGAAACCAAACAGATGAAAACAATGGTGCTCTAGACAAGATTAAACATTATATCAATAAGATTACAGTTATTGTCAAATTTGTAATAAGTGCTTCTTATGGGCTGGTTGCTCAGTAAATAAGTAGCTAGTAGAAATTGTGGCCAATCACCAAGCCACAAAAAGGCAGGAACAGCCAAAACTACTGGATAATCACGAGCTTCAAAAAGGCAGTTTCAACCTATCCAGAATATGGGAAGCAAACATTAAGCAGCTATGATCCAACATAATGGCTCGTTGTCTTGGAGTGAAGTATAAATTAGTTGGAGACCAAAAAGGATAGAACTGATCCCTCTTTCTGTTCTGACTCTTGGACAGCCCAAGCAACTCTGTACACATGAATATTACATTATGCTAGCTACCTCAGGAAGAGGTAAGCTGATTAACTAGTTGGACACCAGGGGAACAGCTGATCACACCCTCTTTTCTGATTTTTATACAAGTCCAGGCAACATGGCATTTACGACCACAGAAGTACAAGTCTCATTTAGTATAGGTTTCAATTTGAATGCAAATAAACATATTACAAGCAAACAATAAATTTAGGAGTCTTGAGTTGTTGATAACCAGAGTAAACCCCAAAACAAAAAGGGAATAGTAATTTACTAAAAGCTCTATTTTAGTAGGTTACAACACTAATTGGTATTAACAAGGACTGATAAACAGCATTTAACTTGCAAATATAGCAGCATGTGGTTTACCCCATACAACTGCAATATTTTAAAGCAAGTACGTCACCCCATTTCCCATCTGTCTTGCTTAGATGTCCATCATAGTCAAATGCAAATTTAAATGTCATGTAAAAATGTGTTATAAAAAAGCTATTAAGAATGTCAAGCAATCCAGGACATACTGGAGCCACAATGTCCCAAACCCCTGAACAGATCTATGCAGCAACTCAACATTTTGCAATGCAACCCAGCAGTCATCAACTGTAAAGTGACAAATAACTGAATTAGCATAATAATTCACCATGTGTTATGCAATCCTGTCTTGAAAAAGACAAGTGCATCCTCTGATGGTATTACAGGAGATGATGGAAACTTGGTTGTCACACTAGGATTTAAGTGTAATGCTTAAAACGAAGAGAGGTATGGTCTAACTGCCTTTTTGTTTCTATAAGACCACAGGACACAGCAGCAGAAATTAGGCCATTTGGACCATCAAGGCTGCACCACCATTCAATCTTGGCTGATAGGAGAAGAATGGGGTTGAAATACCTTTCTCTCAGAAACCTTTCAAAGTTTTCTGCGGCAATGAATTCCACAGATTCACCACTCTCTGGCTAAAGTTTATTCTTAACTCTGTTCAAAAAGATCTTCCTTTTACTCTAAGGCTGTACCTTCGGGTCCTCGTCTCTCCTGACAACGGAAACATCTTCCCAACATTCAGTCTATCAGGCCGTTCAGTATTCTAGAAGTTTCGATCAGATCCCCCTCATCCTTCTAAACCTCAAGTATAGTCCCAGAGTCCTCAAACATTCCTGGTACGTTAAACCTTTCATTGCTGGGATCATTCTTATGAACCTCCTCTGGACCGCTCCAGGGCCAATGCATCTTTCCTGAAGTATGGAGCCCCAGATTGCTCGTTATGCTCTAAATGTGGTAGGACCAGTTTATTTGACAGTGGAACGAGAATGTCTATGACATTGCTATGCTTTTACAAATTGATTCTTTGGAGCAAAGGAAACATTTTTGTATGGGATGTTGGCTTTCCAGCATTGTGCCCAAACCAATTGGTTGCTTTGGCTATTTGAAAGAACTAGTTAAGAATCAAGGGTATTGCTGTGGTTCTGGAGTCACAGATAGGCCAGACCAGGTAAGGCTGGCAGATTTCCTTTAGGGAAGGAAATCAAGCATATTTTTCCAAAATTGATAATGGCACATGGTTCCAATGGACCAGCTCTAAATTCCATTTTATTCAATTTAAATTTTACTATGTGCTAATGATGAGATTTGAAACTGTCCCTAGGACATTAGCCTCAGGTTCTGGATTACCAATCCAGTGACATTACTACTATGCTACCACTCCTCATAAAGCAACAAAGCAAGGGCAGCACGGTGGCTCAGTGGTTAGCACTGCTGCCACACAGCACCAGGGACCCGGGTTCAATTCCAGCCTCGGGTGACTGTCTGTGTGGAGTTTGCACGTTCTCCCTGTGTCTGCGTGGGTTTCATCCGGGTGCTCCAGTTTCCTCCCACAATCCAAAGGTGTGCAGGTTAGGTGAATTGGCCATGCTAAATTGCCCATAGTGTTAGGTGCATTAGTCAGAGATAAATGTGGGGAATGGGTCTGGGCGGGTTACTCTTTAGAGGGTCGGTGTGGACTTGTTGGGCCAAAGGGCCTGTTTCCAAACTGTAGGAAATCTAATCTAACCTAAAAAAAAAGCAACATGCTCTGCTACAGAGGCTAGTGATCTTTAACAGATAGATCTTTGCTATGGCAGTACGGTGTATTACATGAAAAAAACATGACACAGGTATTTATATTAGGCAGGACTATACAATGCTCACCAATATAACCATTATGCAAGTAATAAAATCTAAAACAAAAACAGAACTACTCAGTGAATTAGAAAGCATCTTTGTAAAGAGAAATAAGACTGTATATTTCAAGTCAATAACATTTCTTCATAAAACCTGAATGCTAACTCTGATTTTCTCCCTCTATAGATACTGTCTGAGCTGAGTGCTATTTTTCTGTTATTATCCATAACGCAGGATTCCTGTGACATCAGATCACAAAGTATATAATTCATATTGATGCGAACTTGAGGACATCATTTACAGAATCATAGTCACACAGCACAGAAACAGATGCTTCCATTCAACTCACCCATGTCAACCAGGTTTCCCAAACTAAACACCCATTTGTCTGTGTTAGGCCCATACCCCCCTTTCCTATTCATGTACCTCTCCAAATGCTTTTACAATATTTTAACTTTACCTGCATCTATCACTTCCTCTGGTAGCTCATTCCATATCTGCACCACTCTGTGTAAAAGTTGCTCAAGTCTCTTAAATCTTTCCCCTTTCATCTTAAACCTACGCCATCTTGTTCTGAACTTCCTCTCTAGGAAAAGGATATTTGTTATTTCACCTGATCTCTGCCCCTCATGACTTCATAAACTTTTAAGGTCACTCCTCAACTGCCAACACTCCAGAGAAAGAAGTCCCAGACTATCTAACCGCTCCCTATAACTCAAACCCTTCAGTCCCAGTAAAATGCTTATAAATCTTTTCTGTACCATTTCCAATTTAACAGTATCCTTCCTATAGCAGGGCAACCAGAATTATATGCAGTAGTCAAAAAGTGTCCTCAGCAACGTCCTATACAGCTGCAAAACGGTGCCTCAACTCCAATACTCAATGCTTTGATCAATGAGAGAACAAAGAAAATTTACAGCCCATGAACAGGCCTTTCAGCCCTCCAAGCCTGTACCGATCCAAATGTACGGTCTAATCCTATTGGTCAATTCCCTAAGCATCTCTATCCCTCTGCTCAAGGAGCAACGAACACCTTCCTCACCACCATGTCTACACACCTGCACCTCTCAGTCCCTCTGTTCAATAACACTCCCCAGGACCTACCATTATTAATCAAAAGCCATTTGATTTAAGATGATGAGTTAAATTCTCTGTACTGTAAAACTTTAATTTTATGAATTTGTGACAAAAATATGCTAATCTGATACATATTTATTTCTAGAATAATAAAATATGCTCCATCATAGTGTAGCAATCTGGCAAGCTAAGCATTTATGACCATTGCATACTTTAGTGGGCGCAATGTTAAAGGCAGCACACTAAAAGTGCAACCAGTCTTAAAATATGACAACAGAAACATATACAGATTAACAATAACTGCTGATATGATCCAAAGACACAGTAAATGGAACCTTAAGTCATTAGTTGGACATAAAAGTACTTGTTTTCATATATTCCTTTCCAATGGAAATTATTTTTAAAACATTGTGATGCAGTGGTGGCATCCCTACCCCTGGACTGAGGCCTGCTTTCAAGTCCCACCCGCTCCAGAGGTGCGTAATAACATCTCTGAATCATGTTGATTAGAAAAATACATTCAATTTTTTTAAAATTACAGAAACAATTTTGTTGCTCAACATTGAGAAACGCAGCATTCTATTTCAGAGCTTTAAAAAAAACCTTTAAAAGAAAAGGCTGTTGAAACTTTATCATCTTGGCTAGAGGAAGCCAAGTTGAATAAAGCATTGTGGGGAGATGTAAAAACAAGAAGTCACAGACCAATCATTTCTACTTTCGATATATCTGAATGTACCGTGATTTTAATGATTACAATTAAGACTAAAGAAATGTATTACACCTGTGACTCATTTAAAAACACTTTAAACCTATTCATCAAAACATAGTCTATAGAAGATGCCATTCTTCCAATGTCCAAACAAACATTCCTCCCTCAACTAATACCAGTAGTACTTATTTGTTCTATGTGGGAGCTTGCTGTACAGAAATTGTTCATTATATTTGCCCCCACACAATTGTGACTACACCACAAATGTAATTCTAGCTGTCATGTGACTTGGAACATCATACTACTATATTCTGCCGAGATCCAAAATATGCAGAATTCAACTCTAAATGCCTTTACAAATCCAACATCCAAAACCTAGCACCTCAGACAGAGACGGTGTTAGATTCCAGATTTTCTTGGACTTTGAACATCAGATCTTTATAAACCATAAAACTGATCCAGACCCTGAACCTAAATGGGCATTACATTTAAAAAATGGGAGTGGTCTGGTTTTTAAATAACCAGATTTTGGATATTGTACCTGGAACAGTAGTTAGAAGCATGCTGTACTATAAAGGTATTGGTATCTCTGCATGCATTATTTAAATTTTCACTTAATGTAGTATTAGCTGCATTTAAAAACTAAAATATTACAGCAAGCACTGAAGATGCATAATGTTACATTAAAGGAGTTCAAGCAGTGAGTTTTACTCAACATAAACTAGGAGGACAGTCATCCAAGATGGATTCAAAATAAAAAGGCAACATGCCAATTATCCCAAAATATAGTGGCAGAAATTAAAGACAAGCACAGATATATTCAATTGCTACGGGTAAAAAAACCTTTTTTAAAAAATGTACTGTGTTAGGAATTAACTTTCCTGGCTCCCTTACAAAGCTTCTCCCTTTCTGAAGTTGCTCTATCGTAACCTCTTTTCTGGGATCTCCAGCAATGCAAGCTGGGCTGTTGTACAATGCTTACACTTTTTTTGATAGCCTTGAACACATACATTTACAAGCATGATTTTCTTCAGGGCTTTGTAACCAATATATGTAAGCCAAGCTATCTACCCGGGAAGAATTTCAAGTCTTTTAAAAAAAAATCTTGCCTAATTCTTTTTCATTACCCATAGATAATGGAATGGACAGGGTATTCTATATCACTTCAACTCAGCTCAAAGTAGTTCACAGGATTAACTAATTTGAGATGCAACAGGTAAATGCAGTAACGTTTTGTACACAACTAGATCCCAAAAAGATTCTATGTTAAAGATGTTTCTCAGCCATATTAGATGATACAGGAAATGTGGCCAGGTCAGCAAGTAACATATTGCACCTCTAAACACTGTCCTGGGGATCTTCAAAATCTTCCTCAAACAAACAAGGCCCTTCACTTCTAACTGAGAAAGATAGCACATCCAAAGAGCAACAGTGTCAGTTATATACTGTTGCTTCAGCCCTAATTTCAGAAAGTGAGGACTGCAGATGCTGGAGATCAGAGTCGATTAATCTTGAGTATGTGCAAGATTAAGAATCAAACCCACTGGTTCAAAGATCATCATTCCCTGCCTTCTTTTTCTTAGCCAAAATTACACCATTTAGTGGTGGTGGTGGAGGTTTGGGCAGGGCGGGCTGCAGAAAGAGAAGGAAGTGGCCATAGTTAGATGGAAATGAAGTTGAGAGATTGACATTATGAGAGGAGTAGGTATACAATACAATTATTAACGGAAAGTCAGGAAAGAAAAGAAGCAGCTGAATAGGTGATAATGAGAGCTGAGGGTAGCAGAGAATGGGTAGTCAGTGCTGAAAGCAAACTATGAGAGTGGGTGAAAACTGGTTGGCAATGATAAAAGTAACCCATGTCATAACAGGACAGGGTGTGTGGGTGGGTAAAAAAAAACAGAAGCATGGAATCAGCCTCTAAAATTACTGAAGTCTATGTACAGTCCCATTAGCTGCAGAATCTCCCAAGTGGAAAATGAGTTGACTCCCAAGTGGAAAATGAGCTGCTGTTCTTTGAGCTTGCGTTGAGGCTCATTGGAACACTGCATTAGGCTGCGACTGAAATCTTAGCATGGGAACACAATGGTGTGAAGTGGCAGTGGAAGCTCTGGGTCATTTTACACAGGTGTTTTGCAAAGTGGTTACCCAATATGTTTCATCTTCCCAATGAGGAGGAGCCCACACTTAATACTGAACACAGTAGACTGGATTGAATGATGATTCGGAGATGCTGGCGTTGGACTGGGGTGTTACAAAGTTAAAAATCACACACAACACCAGGTTATAGTCCAACAGGTTTAATTGTAAGCACTAGCTTTCGGAGCGCCGCTCCTTCATCAGGTGGTTGTGGAGTACCTGATGGAGTGGCGCTCCAAAAGCTAGTGCTTCCAATTAAATCTGTTGGACTATAACCTGGTGTTGTGAGATTTTTAACTTTAGGATTGAATGATGTACAGGTAACCACTATTTCACCTGGAAGTTACGTCTGGGACGTTGGATATTGAGTAGGGAGGAGATAAAATGGGCAGATGCTACACCTTCTGCGATTGCATGGGAAGATGTCATGCTAATGGTGTTACATCACAAGTCAGATCTCAGAATTCAACTGAGTCTTTTTTAAATTAATCAGTTAACATTGTAATTAGTCACAAACATATTCACACAAGGCTAAGATGCTCCTAAGTAATAAACTTGATTTTGTTATTTAAGAGGAAGAAAAACAATAGTTAAGCGAAATAAAAATGACAATTCAGAAAGATGTCAACACAAACAGCAAAACAAAGTTTCACAAGTTTCCCAAGAATATGTTCTATCATCTGTTAGAGATTCAAGTCAGCAGAAATTATATTTCCACCTCAACCCTATATTTTCTACTTCACTGACTCCTACCAGTATCTTTTCTGGGGACTGTAAGCACAATTGTATGAATCCCTTCATAGGCTGCAAGTGTGAACCTTTCACAATACTGAAAATCAAAACTTTCTCAGTTCTGACAGCTTGAAGACTTCGATACAAACTGTTCTGGTGCAGGAACTCAACAGACTAGCAAATACAAAAATGACTAGCTCCTGAACTGAATTGTACTATCCTAATTCTTCTTCTGAATCAAAAAAGTTGATTTTTTTTGCCGTAAAGTCCAAAACAAATTGTGGCTTTCTTCTATGCTGCATGTCATAAACTAAAGTATAAACATCTTATCCATGAACAATACAGGTATTCTTCCAAACACAGTCATATGCTTTCTTAGTAACAGTGTAGTTAGATCACCATTTCTGGCTGACTGACTTTTTTTCCCCAAAAGTAAAAAGCCTTCATATAATTGATCAATATCTCTCTGCCTCTAATTAAAAATTCAACTTTCAAAAATAATATTATACTGTTTTCATCAGAACTTTGATTAGATATCTGATGGCTTATGTGCTCAGTTTCAGAGAGATATCATCTTTCAGACTGGAGTTTTATCAACTTATATAACGATGGCCAGATTTGAGATTCAACAAACTTAATTTCATTTGCTGTAAATATCATTTACCCCAATTGTTCTCGTCACATTTCTCTTCATTCTTTTCTTAAAGGAAAATGTCTCAGCAACCATGTAGCCTGCTCTTATGTCACTCTGCTTCAAGTGATAGAGCATCCAGAAACAGTTACAGGTTTCAAGATAACATCATGCAGAAAAATGCAGAAGCAGCAAACAAACATCTATTGTTAACAAAGCAGACAAAACATTGTGAACCTAAAAAAGAAATCAGCTCTAATAACACTTTCATATGCTTATTCTCATTTTTCTTCGAAAGTCATGTTGCACCTGTACAGGACATTGGTTAGGCCACTTTTGGTCTTCTTCCTATAGGAAGGATATTGTGAAACTTGAAAGGATTCAGAAAAGATTTACAAGAATGTTGCCAGGGTTTGAGCTATAGGGAGAGTCTGAATAGGCTAGGGCTGTTTTCCCTGGAGTGGAGACTGAGGGGTGACCTCAAGAATTTTATAAAATCATGATGGGCATGGATAGGATAAACAGACAAAGTCTTTTCCCTGGGGTGGGGGAGTCCAGAACTAGAAGGCATAGGGGAGGGTGAGGAGGGGCAAGATATAAGAGACCAGAGAGGCAACTTTTTCACGCAGAGGGTGGTGCATGTATGGAATGAGCTACCAGATGAAGTGGTGGAGGCTGATACAATTACAGCATTTAAAAGGCATCTGGATGGGTATATGAATAAGAAGGGTTTAGAGGGATATGGGTCGGGTGCAGGCAAATGGATTATGTTGGGATATGTGGTCAGCATGGACCAAAGGGCCTGTTTCCATGCTGTACATCTCTGTGAATCTATAAATCTAAGTGCCTGAGCACATAATTCTTCTAAAGGTGCTGTGGTAATTGTCAGTTGATAAAGTCATCCTTTTTAGTTGCGATGCCTAGTCAGCCCTATGTTTTGGATGAGTATTGAGTGGAACACACTTAAACTTCAAAATTATGACAGTATCTGAAGAAAGATCAAGCTAAAACAGTTACTCTCTATAAAATGCTGCCTGGCAGCTGTGTATTCCCAGCATTTCATGCTCTTAAAATATTGGTGTCTGACCTGACTAGAACATAGAGCTGTATAGCACAGGAACGGGCCCTTCGGCCCACAATGTCATGCCAAACGTATTGCCAAATTAAATTAATACCTTCTGCGTGTCTTTGGTCTATAACCCTCCATTCCATGCATATTCATGTGCTTATCTATTAGTCTCTTAAATACCCCTATCACATTTGCATGCTGGCTGATCGAAAGAATTTCAAGGGTTGGCACTCTCAGGTGCCATGTTCCCAAATGGCAGGTAATAACCCATATTTGGGTATTAGCTCTGTTGCACCAACTAGTAGCCACAAAATAGATTCCAGTACACATGAGCCCCAGCTGACAGTCCTAATTTGGTTATCAGTGCAATTCTTTCCAAATACAGGGTTATCGAACAAATGTTGTGCCAAGTGCTGAATCATATTTAACATTGAACAGTGTGTTGCAAGCAAAAATATACATATTAATTACATGAGGGCAGTGTTCTTTGCAGACAGAAAAGAAACGTACATGCACTGCACTTGTTTGAACGCAACAAAACAGCTAACAGTCCTGTACTGGTTCATTTCTGCTTTGACCAAAATAAACCTGCCTGTCTTATAATTTAAACAAAGCCTAACACTTAGCTGTCAATTATTATTAACTAGCACATTCTCCATAGCAACATATCTACCAAGAGTGCAATGGGCCAACCGAGTACTCTCCTTTCATATAGTTTAAATATTGGTTTTTCCCCTTAAATTTGTATTCTTGAGATGAAAAGCTTCTGTATATGTGCCTTTTTTCAGCAATGCTTGATTTTTCTAAAACAAAGAAACTGCACTCAACAGTATAGTTAAGATGGGGAAAATATAACCCACAAAAGTCAAGTGGAGGCATTTAAGGAGTAGACTTACTCACTATACGAAAAGCAAGCTTGAAAGTGACGAAAATCCAAATTACTAACTTTGAAAGGAAAATCAAAGACTGATAATTTAAAAATACAGAAAATACACAATGGGCTTAGTATCTGCACAGGTGTACTGGTCAATATTTGAGATATTCTCAGGAAATACCATGATTGGCTAACTTATTGTCTGCTTTTGTGCTGCTGTCTGACCCCAAAGTTTCTTTCGTCCATATCAAGTTCAGAATCAAACAGTCCTACCCGATTGTTAAATGGCTAAAATACACTGATTATTGTGCCACTAATTTACAAAGGGAACAAATGGCTCCTTGTTTTGCTTCTGAACTGCATTAAACCGATTTTAGTGCGAGACAGATACAATTAAAAACTGTCACTGGACTAAAGACAAATGTGGGGAAACTGATCATTAGTATACAACCTCCCCCAGAATTTAACCTTGGTTGTGTTTTCTACTTCCTTCTATTCCAGAATCACTGCTGACATATATATCATGGTGACCTGGATGAAATGAAAAAAATTTATCCTTGCAAAGAGTAAACTTTCAAGACAGAGGACAGAAGGATATGAATGCAATCGACAGATAGAAAAAGAAATTTATATTTATATATCACTTTTCATGCCCACCAGATACCTCAAAAGGCTTCATATTTAAAATCTCATGCTTCAATACAAGAACCAGCAGCAAACTTGCAGAAAACTCTCACAAAACAGCAATGCCAATGAAATGTAATTCTAAAAAAACTTGAACTTTCGCGGTACGGTGGCAAAGTGGTAAACACTGCTGCCTCACAGCGCCAGAGACCCAGGTTCAATTCCCGCCTCAGGCGACTGACTGTGTCGAGTTTGCACATTTTCCCCGTGTCTGTGTGGGTGTCCTCTGGGCGCTCTGGTTTCCTCCCACAATGCAAAAAAATGTGCAGGTTAGGTGAATTGGCTATGCTAAATTGCCCATAGTGTTAGGTGAAGGGGTAAATGCAGGGGAATAGGTCTGGCTGGGTTGCGCTTCGACGGGTCGGTGTGGACTTGTTGGGCCAAAGGGCCTGTTTCCACACTAAGTAATCTAATCTAAAAAAAAAAGCAACTGTTGGAAATACCCTAAATGTCAATAATTTGACAATCATGACACAATATAACAACATGTAACAGAATGATACAACTGGTTAGGAAAAAGTCAACAGAAGTGCTACTGGAAGAACTTTGAACATTGCATGCTTTACAAATTCATGGATGACAAATGTGTGTGGATAGAGAACTGCCTATGGGGAGGGTACCCAAGGCCAAGCACACTACTACTTGAACATTAGCAGGCAAAGAAAATAAAAACTGTACTTCCATCTGAAGCATCAGAGCAGATAGATGCAATATCGCAGAAGGAAGTATGATGGTGTCAGCTGCTGTGTGTTGCTGCTCCAAGGGTGGCACAGTGGCTGGCACTGCAGCCTTGCAGCACCAGGGAGCCAAGTTCGATTCCAGCTTCAGGTGACTGCCTGTGTGGAGTCTGCACATTCTCCCAGTGTCTGCGTGGGTTTCCTCCCACAATCCAAAGATGTGCAATTCAGGTGAATTGGCCCATTGTGATAGGGAGTAGGGGAATGAGTCTGGGTTGGTTATTCTTCGAAGGGTCGGTGTGGACTTGTTGGGCTGAAGGGCCTGTTTCCGCACTGTCGGAAACCTAATCTAATCTAAATTATCACACAAGGAACTGAGGTTAAAGATTAAGACAGAGAGGGATGGCAGAACAAAATTTCAATCCAACAGGGTAGGGCTTATACAATTAATGGTAGGACCTTGGGTAGTGTTGTAGAACAGAGGGACCTAAGGGTTCAGATGCATAATTATTTGAAGCTTGCATCACATATAAACAGGGTGGTTAAAAAACATTTGGCATGCTTGCCTTCATTGCTCGGTCCTTGAGTATAGGAGCTGGAAAGTCAGGACATTGGAATACTATGTCCAATTTTGGTCACCCAGTTATAGGAAGAATATTATTAAGCTGAAGAGGGTTCACAAGAGATTTATCAGGATGTAAACTTGAGTAACTCAACCCCTGACTCCCCAAAGTCTGCCCACCATCTACAAGGCACAAGTCAGGAGTGTGATGGAATATTCCCCACTTATCTGGATGAGTGCAGCCCCAACAACACTCAAGAAGCTAGACACCATCCGGGACAAAGCAGCTTGCTTGAGTGGCACGACATCTACAAGCATCCACTCCCTTCACCACCAGCACTCAGTAGCAGAAGTGCGTACTATTTACAAGATGCACTGCAGAAATTCACCAAAGATCCTCTGACAGCACCTTCCAAAGCCACAACCACTTCCATCTAGAAGGACAAGGACAGCAGCTATATGGGAATACCACCATCCACGCTAAGCCAATGTGGTCTATCTTACACGTTGCAGACAAGGATGCCCTGACGCATGGTGCATTGGGGAAACCGAGCAAAGTCTACGGCAACGGATGAATGGGTACCGCACAACAATCAACAGACAGGAGGGTTCCCTTCCAGTTGGGGAACACTTCAGTGGTCCAGGACATTCGAACTCGGACCTTCGGGTGACCATCCTCCAAGGAGGGGCAGTAGCGACAAGTGGCCGAGCAGAGGATGATAGCCAAGTTCCGTACCCATAGGGAGGGCCTCAACCGGGACCTTGGGTTCATGTCACACTACAGGTGACCACAATTGCACTACACGCACACACTCCCAAGCGCACACATATACACACTCACACACACCCCCACATACATCCTCTCACAGACTTCGACCACTACACTCGCACACACATATACACTCTCTCTCACACTCAAAACCCCTCAACCCCAGACACACACTCCGACAGAGAGAGACACTCCCACACTCTCACATGCACCCCCTCACAAACTTAAGACACTCTACACTCACATACACACTCTCACAACCTTCCAACCCAGACACACACACAAAGACCCACATGCAGACATATACATATGCGTTTGTGGGGTGAATTTGTACTTGCAGAGTTACATTGTACTTTGCTCAAAAACTGCATGAATTCATGTAAGACTCTGTTATCTCACTTTTTAGATTAGAATCAGTCCAAACATTATGGTAGACAGAGAACACAGAGGGCTAACACCCTCAACATATTGTCTAGCTAACACCAATTGTCACAGTTAACCTGAGAATGCAACTTTTAAGAAGTTTTGTGATTTACACATGAAAGAAGTGAAACTATCATGGTATTTGAACAGATGAAAGACTTAACAAACAATCAAGGTATTTTTCAATGTATAATTTCAGTTACATCACACTGTAAACTTTTGCTATAAATTCTGTGTCTTACAATTGTGTCCTCCACAACCACCTGATGAAGGAGCGGCACTCCGAAAGCTAGTGCTTCCAATTAAACCTGTTGGACTATAACCTGGTGTTGTGTGATTTTTAACTTTATAAAATCATGAGGGGCATGGATAGGATAAACAGACAAGATCTTTTCCCTGAGATGGGGGAGTTCTGAACTAGAGTCTATAGGTTTAGGGTGACAGGGGAAAGATTTAAAAGGGGCCATAAGGGGCAATGTTTTCCACGCAGAGGGTGGTACGTGTATGGAATGAACTGCCAGAGGAAGTAGTGGAGGCTGGTATAATTACAACATTTAAAAAAGATATCTGGATGGGTATATGAATACGAAGGGTTTACAGGGATATGGGCCAAGTGCTGGCATATGGGACTAGATGAATTTAGGATATCTGGTCGGCATGGAAGGGATGGACCGAAGAGTCTGTTTCCGTGGTGTACGTCTCGATGACTCTATGACATAAAAGGCCATGCTGATCTTTAAGGAAGCCAATTCTCTGCCTCGCTGCTCTTTTTCTCTTAATATAGCTAGAAACCCTCTTGGGATTATCTTTAACTTTATCTGCCAGATCCATCTCATGCCCTTTTTTGTTCTTCTCATTTCCCTCGTAAGTGTGCTCCTACACTTTTTATAGTCATCTAAGGATTCACTTGAATCCAATAGCTTAAATCCAATGTATGCCTTCTTTTTCCTGACCAGAGCTTCAATATTCCTAGCCAACCAGGGATCCTTAAAACTGCCAGATTTTCCCTTCACCCTAACAGAGACATACTCTTGAATATCACACTTTTAAAAAAACTCCCACCTGCCACTTGATAATTTTCCTTCAAACAGTCTCACCAATCAACCTCTGCCAAAATTGGCCCTGTTCCAGTTAAGCCCCTTAACCTATGGGCCAAATTTTCTCCTTCTATGTCATAACAATTTGATCCAGAAGCTCACATTGCACATTCATGTCCTCAAGTGAAACATGTACCCTCAAAACCTTCTAGTCTTGAAGCTTTCTACCTATTTAGTAAGATTAAGAATGCTAAGGTACATAGCCATAACATTGAACTTAAATGAAGTCATCCTCCAGTTATATTGTGCACCAGTCTTTAAATAACCAAAACCATTACTTCATTTCAAAATTATATTTTGTAATTACACCTATTAACACCTAGTTTGAAGGTATTTGAAGACAACACAACCAACATCAACTGCCTAAAAATGTAAAAACTTTTCGTCTCAGAAATCTCAGTTCAAACAGATGTTCCCTATTCCAGTTTGTTGATATTAGTGTTGATTCTTCTTGTGATTCAACAGTGAAGCAGCAAGATTAACGCAGTCCTTCCCAAATTCCCCAGCTCCTGAAATTTAAAAGGATTAAACCAACAAGTAACAAACTTTCAGGAGAATTGAACTATCTGGGCTTCAGGGCGAAATTCAGCCAAGAGTGTAAAGTGCAGTATAACAGTGTAAGCAAGCGTCTGGGCTTCAAAGGCTGTCTACTTGGGCAAGACAATGGATAAAAGTTCAGATCTGTGGAGACTTTGTCTAATGTAGAATCAAATCAGTGAAGATGCATGGACTCTCAATGCAGCTTGAAAAAAAGTTTAAAAAATTAAGTTAGTGCAACAGATGAAACAAATATCACATATTGTTGTGATGAAGGAAATACTTGAGTTCATTTCCTGCTGAAACTTGAAAAACAAGAAAAAATAGTCAGAGAAATAAATATTTCCTCAGTATGACACCCCAAGACCTTTTTCAAAGCTGTGCTCCTCATTAATGCACTGAAGAATTGACTACCTAAATTCTGGACAATAACTCCCAAACTTTAACTTTGAAACAATAACACAATTTAAATTAGATTAGATTCCCTGCAGTGTGGAAACAGGCCCTTCGGCCCAACAAGTCCACACCAACCCTCCGAAGAGTAACCTACCCAGACTCATTTCCCTATGTTTACCCCTGACTAATGCACCCAACACTATGGAGAATTTAGCTTGGCCAATTCACCTGACCTGCACATCTTTTGGATTGTGGGTGGAAACTGGAGCACCTGGAGGAAACCCATGCAGACACGGGGAGGATGTGCAAACTCCATACAGACAGTCACTGAGGCAGGAATTGAACCCAGGTCCCTGGTGGTGTGAGGCAGCAGTGCTAACCACTGAGCCACCATTAAGAGGCTGTTAATAAACTGTAAGCCCCAATATGTTAAAGATGACATCACAATCATACCAAACATGTTTTCATCCAGAAAGGATCATTGTACAGTAAATAAGAGCAGGAACACTGCTCGATTCTTTTCTTCCCTTCCCTCATCCATGGCTTTGTTATCTCTAGACTTAACTACTCAAATGCACTCTTGGGTTGGCCTCTCATACTTTATCCTCAAAAGAAATTCTACTGCCTGCATCTTAAGTCACACCAAACCCACTGCTCACTGATCAATTTTGGTTTTAGTCAAGCAATTATATAATTTAAAAATTCACTTTGTTTCAACCTCCTAACTTTGTAATCTCCTCCAGCCCCACATTTTTCTGTCATATTTGTGCTCCTATAGTTCTAGCTTCTTGAACATCTTAATTTTTATTGCTCCAACATTCGTGCCCATGTCTTCAAATGTAAGGTTCTCAAGTTTTGGAATCAGAGAGCACCCTATGATGAATGGCTGCGTAATAGGGACACTACCTCTCAGTAGTGCTAGGAACTCGCAGATGCAGAAACTCTACTTGGCAGTGCTACACCATTGCCAAGTGATGAATGCAGCTAGCTACCTACCAACCAACCAACCAGAAAGATAGTCTACTTAACTAGTCTGTGAGCATTCCAAAAACGTGACAGCTGTTGAGGTCCAGATAGGGAAAAGTCCCCTGTGCTGTCAGCATTCCCATTCTCTAACACCCCACCAGTCACTTCCACTCTCCCACTTTCCACACCAACCCCTTGTCCAAATTAAAGCCAAAGTCACTACCTCTCTCACCAATCACAAGATGAAATCTTGCTTCACTGCTTAGTAGCCAGGCGTCTTCTCTGCTCCTAGCCTATACCCTCACTCCGAGCATACACTCTCACTCCACCCGACATCTGGAAATTTGGTCTCAATAAGGCCACCTTAAGTTAGTAACATTATTACACATGGAACATAATGACATTAGAACACCCCCACCCTCAGCTACCCCACCCACGTGCACGTGCACTCTGGCTCAGAGATATCTGTTGCCAGTAACTAATAGCACTCAGCCTATTTGGCGGCCAACTTTGATGGTCAACTCAGGCTTGAGTATTTGGAATTTGTACTCTTTTCATGTTGGCTTCTGAAGGCCTAGAATAAGGATAGACATTCAAACTAATTGCGTCCAATTATTATAGTTTTTAAATTTTTAATTAAACGCCATGTAAAAAAACTTCTTTAGTTGAATGGCCACACAAAATACCAATAGTTGATTCAATTTCAAGTGAATTTTTCCTCAAATACCACGGTCTCCCCCAATGTCAGTGTAATCAATGGAGTGTGAGTGAGAAGGCTCTCTTGCTGATAAGTTTTATTTAAGGCTAAGTTGTACTATTATTCACTTAATTTACACCATAAAGAAGTACAACAGCGATGTTTAAACCTCTGCATTAAGTTTCTACTACTTAAATATGTTTTTACATTGCTTATGTGGGCCTCTTGATTGTCCAGAATACTTGATCAATTGGCACACCTCAAGTCCCACAGGTGCCAGATAATAAAAAGTTCACTGCAGTATGAGGTTTAAAAACAAATACAGAAGTGAGCATTTTTCTTCCAATAAGCTACATTATAAACAGCCAAAAGGGCAACTCTATACCAATTTTTAAAACAGCACTTTTACTGCCCTGACACGGCTTCCTTTTACACGTACTATTAGGGGGCTATGCAAATTTCCACAGGTGAACATTTGATGTCGTTTTCCAAAACCACTTTGCATACTTCATAAACCCCAAACACCGACATGGCAATTCATAACATATTTTAAAAACACTAAAGCGCTACATTGGCTTTCTCACTTCCACCCAGCCCCAACCTCTTAGCTAAAGCTTTAAAAAGCTCAAAGTGAGAAAATGCGCAAGTTTCAAAATACCTATCACAACACAAGCTTCAAACGGTCTTCCCTGTTCCTTTTGGGGCTTGAATTTTCCTAAATAATTGTCAATCATACACTGAAGTCAAAACAAGTCCATTAATTATAGGTTACTGAAACAGGTGTGTATGCAAACTTTGCCAAACATAAAAGACCTGCTAAGAATTAAACTACGTTTCCACTATACTAGCACAGAAAGCACATGCATATAACTAAATTTATTTCAGCACTGCTTGCCACAGTCAAGGCAAAAAGTCAACTGGAGAGATTTGGAAAGTTAATTAAATTTCAAATTGACACTGCCTATATGTACTTTTAAAGCCAAAGGCTGTTATAGTCTGGCAGAATAAAGTGAGAAGAGAAAGAGCTGACTGCCTGACTTCAGTTCAAATCTAACATTTCTCACTACAATCTATATCTTACAATGAAACATACTACACAGGAAGATCGTTTGATCATCATGCTACATAATGCAGCCACAGCAAGCTATAGTGAGAATATCCTATAATGGGTATTCTCAAAGCTACTTTTCATGGTGAACATTTGTAACATGATGATCAGATTAACCTGTATTGCATGGCTGACAAAGATAGAAAAATTTCCAAGAATTTTGACAGACACAGATACAGACACAAAAGAAACAACATCAACAGGAAATATCTACTCTTCCTTTCTCTCCTCTCTTCTCCCAGTTTTACTTGTATGAGCGCCTGCATCTTTTTACCATGACAGTGAACAGACAACCCTCCCAAGCAAACTTTAAGTTGCACTGAACTACCTCACTTTGCTCAAACTAACATTTGTACATCAGAAATTAGTGATTTTGTCTCAGACATTTCACATAAGAGGAAGCAGGTTGAGAAGACACTAACCCCAACATTTTGTCTGGATCTGTCCAGTAAACCAAGCAACTGGATTGTTGACAAGATCCAGGCTTTTCACCACTTGTCATTAAAGGCCGACTTAGATCATATGACCAGTGTCAAATGAGCATACTGAACTATTTCCATAAAAGGTATCTTCACCAAAACCAGGTTACAGCAACGCAGGGGATTACGCCAAAGCTCTGTCTCAATTGAAAAGGCAAAACTGCATATTGAGCTAAGATAATATAAACAAACTATTTTCATTAACCAAACCATCACCATTTCTATCCAGCAGAACCATTGCATGTATATATGGTACATAAATGTATAATGAAAATAATGAAATACTCCTATCAATTGATATGATTGGTGAGGTGAGAGTGACAGTCCTTTAACATGAAGGCCACATCTCACACGAGTAAGACATCAAAGAGCCCTAGAAACATTAGGATCAATGGAAAATGGGGGTATTCTCCACTGATCGGAGTCATAACTGACAAATAGGAAGACGATTACAGTCATTGGAGGTCAGTCAACTCAGTTCCAGGGCATCGCTGCAGATATTCAAGTAGCGCCTTAGGCCCAAGCATCCTAAAGTCAGAAATGGGTATGCTCACTGATGATTGCACAATGTTAAGCACCATTCACGGTTCCTCAGATACTGAAGCAGTCCATGCTCAAATCCAACAAGACCTGGGCAATATTCAGGCTTGGGATGACAAGTGGCACATTACATTCACACTATGCCAATGCCAGGCAATGGCCATCTCCAATAAGAGACAATTTAGTCACTGCCCCTTGACATTCAATTGCATTAGCATCATTGAATCCCTCACTATCAACATCTTGGGGATTACCAAGGATCAGAAACTCAATTGGACTCGCCATGTACATAAAATAGTTACCAGGCTAGGAATACTGCAGCAAGCAACTCACCTCCTACTCCTGAAGGCCTGTCAACCCTCTACAAAACACAAGTTAGGAGTGTGACAGATTACTTCCCACTCACCTGGATAAGTGCAGTTGCAAAAGCATTCAAAGCTTGACACTGGCCAGAACAAAGTAGGTTAAGGTTTATTTTCACTAGAAAAAAGGAGATTGAGTGGGGACCTGATTGAGGTTTACAAAATCATGAAGGGTATAAACAGGGTGATAGAGACAAGCTTTTTCCCCAGGGAGTAGGATTCAATAACGAGGGGTCATGCTTTCAAAGTGAGGGGTGGAAAGTTTAAGAGGGATACACGCAGTAAGTACACAGAGGGTGGTGGGTGTTTGGAATGCATTGCCAGCAGAGGTGGTAGAGGCAGGCACGGTAGATTCATTTAAGATGTGTCTGGACAGATGCACGAGTAGGAGGGGAGTAGAGGGATCCAGATGCTTAGAAATTGACCGACAGGTTTAGACAGTACATTTGGATCGGCTCAGGCTTGGAGGGCCGTAGGGCCTGTTCCTGGGCTGTAAATTTTCTTTGTTCTTTGTTCTAAAGCAGCCTTCTTGATTGGTACCACTTCCATAAGCAAGTCTCTCTACCACAGACATTCAGCAGCGTGCATTATCTACACGATGTACTGCAGAAATTCAAAAAAATCCTTCAACAGCACATTCCAAACCAACTAGCATTTCCATCTAGAAGGGCAAAAGGTAGCAAATTCATGCAAACACCACCACTGCAAGTGGTTCATCACCCTGACTTGAAAATATGTTGTTGTTCCTTCACTGTTGCTGGGTCAAAATCCTGACTTGCTCACCCCCCTTACCCGTTAACGGCATTGTGCACCCACCTATAACATATGAACTGCAGCAGTTGAACAGATAGTTCATCATTACCTCCTCAAAGGCAACTAAGGATGGGAAATAAGTGCTGGCCAGCCAGCAAAGCCCAAATCTCAAAAATACAGTCACAGAGTCATAAAGATGTACAGCATGGAAACAGACCCTTCGGTCCAACACGTCCATGCCGACCAGCTATCCCAACCTAATCTACTCCCATTTGCCAGCACATAGCCCATATCCCTCCAAACTCTTTCTATTTATATACCCATCCAGATGCCTTTTAAATGCTGTAACTGTACCAGCCACCACCACCCTCTAGCAGCTCAATCCATACTCATACCACCCTCCGCATGAAAACGTTGCCCCTTGGGTCTCTTTTACATCTTCCCCACCTCACCCTAAACCTATGCTCTCTAGTTCCCCCACCCCAGGGTAAAGATATTGTCTGTTTATCCTATCCATGCCCCTCATGATTTTATAAACCTCTATGAGGTCACCCCTCAGCCTCCGATGCTCCAGGGAAAACAGCCCCAGCCTATTCAACCTCTCCATGTAGCTCAAATCCTCCAACTCTGGCAATATCCTTGTAAATCTTTTCTGAATCCTTTCAAGTTTCATAACTTTGTTGTCTTATAGTTCTGTCAATAATAAATTAACAAAATGATTATCATTTCAAATCACTGAGTTTTCCCAAGAGATAATACCAGCATGGAAAATGTGCAGCAAAGCAAAGATAAAAAGAGGGAAAGACTGAATAAAGAAAACTTGGGACACAATAATATTATTGATTGAATCACTGAATCACAGAATCTCTACAGTGTAGAAATAGGCCATTTGGCCCAAGTCCACACCGACCCTCCACTGAACATCCCACTCAGACCCATTTTCCCCTACTCCATTTCTCTACATTTCCCCTAATACAAATAACTTACACATCCCTGAACACTATGGGTAATTTAGAATGGCCAATTCACCTAACATGTACATCTTTGGACTGTGGGAGGAAACCTATGCAGGCATAGGGAGAATGTGCAAACTCCACACAAGACAGTCGTCCACGGTTGGATTTGAAGCAGAGTTCCTGGCGCTATAAGGCGGCAGTGCTAAACAAAATAACTTGATTTTAACAACATAGGCCAAAAGCAAAGAAATTTTTGGTAATACAAGGGTGGTTAACATTACCAAATGTATAAGATCCTAATTTCCCTTTTGCGTTAAAATAGAAGCTTGGACTGTAGCAAGAGCTGTAAAGTACTTTTTACTATTGGCAGTATTTAGTATAGTAGTACACTCCTTTTGTGTGAATACAGTGAGATATTTCCCCAACAGTATATTGGCAAGTAAATTACTTCAATCCCATAACTCTAACATTGCAAGCTGATTGCAAGCCTGCTTTGCTTTATGTACCTGCAACTGACCAATTTTCAGAAGTTCAGCAAAATACAGTTGACATAAGACACAAAAAGATGGAATTAGCTTTCTAAACATGTCATATATCCAATGACATCCCTCAGTTACATAGTAATTTTGGCTGCGCTTTTTCCAAATTTTGGACAACATTTCCTTTAAAGGATGGGCTGAAACTGGTGAAGAGGGAAAGATAAAACAAGGGAATTAACTATTAGAAAAAGCTCAGTATAGTGCATTAAACAAAATCTGATCACTCAGGGAAAGGGAGCAGAATGTGCAGCTGAATCTCCTTGAATCATCAGTCCCATGCAACAATCAGGTAAGAGAGGTACTTTGTTAGGCAAGCATTCCCTTCCCCCAACATGCTTAAAATAAAGTCAGGTCTGCAATTTTCTTGAAAGATGAGCAGAGGATCTTGTCAAGTAAAATGGTTTGCTGTGGGGCTGGCAGTGATTTTCCTATCTAGTTAAAATAAATAATCTTATTAAATCTTGATGGAGCACAGTTTTCACTATTGACTCATGGCAACTTTTGGAAAGCTCAACACTGCTTGCTGCATTCACATAGACTCTCTCTGAAAAGAGAGTTCACCACCACAAACGACATACAAAAGGTTACCTACTCCCCGACAAGCAGAGAGCAGACTTGCAGCCCTAAGCAGGGGATTGGCTATGAATTATCAGTGCGAGGCTACTGCACAGGCAACTAAACTAATTTATTACTGCGTATATCTAGGCCCACAAGCAAGCCCAAAAGAAACTAGCTTCTTTTCTGAACTGATTCTGCTGTTTAAGCTTCTTGCCAGAGATTGCACCATCAAGATTTTTTTTTAAAATATCATTTGAGAGACTAAATGTTTAAAATCTCAGGTGCAGGGATGTACAGACATTGCATGAAGTACCATTCATGAACCCAGGATACTTCTATTCATTTTACAAACAAGTAATTTTGTTTATAGTAACAAATTTAACGTTGTAAATTGCGTGCATGCAAAGGACCAGCATATAGAGACTCAATGTTTTCGTTGAACTGCACAGCCACAGATGTGCATGTGTGCAGTTGTCTGAATCTTAAGAGTACCAATGATCTGGCCACAAATATACATGAATTAGAGAGATCATAGGTGATCCCAACCAGCTGATCACAACCAGCTAATCGGACTTAGTGACATTATTTAGAATCCCCACCGTGTGGAAACAGGCCCCTCGGCACAACAAGTCCACACTGACCCTCCGAAGAGTATCCCAACCAAACCCATTCGCCTACCCTATTATTCTACATTGATCCTGACTAATGAACCTAACCTATGCATCCCTGAACACTATGGGTAATTTAGCATGGCCAATTCATCTAACATGTACATTTATGGACTGTAGTTGAGGGATAAATATTACACAGTTCATCAGCTTCTAAAACATGAACATGGGATTGTTCATGTCCACCTGAGACATCAATGCCTGTTTAATGTGTTAGACATGTCATACAACACAGAAGCAGACACATCAGTCTAACTCATTCACACCAACCAAGTTTCTCAAACTAAATTAGTCCCACTTGCTTGCATTTGACCCATATCACTATAAACCTTTCCCATTCATGTACCTATCCAACTGTCTTTTAAATGTTGTAACCATACCTGCATACACCACTTCCCCTGGCAGTTCATTCCACATACAACCCGCTGTGTGAAAAAATGCCCACTGGATCCCTGTTAAATCTTTCTCCTCATCTTTAAAAAAATTCCCTCTGGCTTTGAACTCGCCTATCCTAGGGAAAAGACCTTTGCTATTCCTCTTATCTATGTCCTTCATGATTTTATAAACCTCGGAGGTCACCCTTCCACATCCTACACTCTAGGGGAAAACGTCCCATCCTATCTAGCCTCTCCTTATGTCTCAAACACTCCAGTCCTGGTAACCTCCTTGTAAATCTTTCCTGAACCCTCTCCACTTTAATAATAGCCTTTCCATTGCTGGGCAACCAAAACCATACACAGTATTCCAATCAAGTTTGAATTGAGTATATTGAAAATCTTAAAAACCAATGACACAATCCGATGCTTTGGGTTATAAGACCGGTGAAAATTGAACAGTTGGGAGGAGAACTGTCACCACACCAACAGTCATAGACTGCTAATCAAAACTCAGAGATACCTGACTAGAGAAGAGGTTTACCCAGAGAGAAACCTCTCTAATCTGGACAGCCAATCTACCGATGAAGATAAAGAGAAGATTCGACCACTGACTGGTTTTACAAATTGAATTTTTCTGTAAATCTTAATTGGGAGTTTCATCAGACTAGTATTATAGAAGGGAAAGTAAAGATAGGTTAGAGAAAGGAGTTGTAAATAGTTTAGTTAATTATTCTCTGTTATACTTTAAGAAATAAAGTTGTTATTTTTTACTTTAAATAGTTCTTGGCCACTCGAATTTTTACAGATTACTGCACAGGATAAATCTTTTCTGTGTTGCTGGTTTTAAATTAAGCAGGAGGGTTTACCCAGTGTCATAACACAATGGTCTGAGCATTGCAGGCAAGTGTGCTTAACCACTATCTACTTTTG
Source organism: Chiloscyllium plagiosum (assembly GCF_037043375.1). Classification (NCBI taxonomy): domain Eukaryota; kingdom Metazoa; phylum Chordata; class Chondrichthyes; order Orectolobiformes; family Hemiscylliidae; genus Chiloscyllium; species Chiloscyllium plagiosum. The sequence goes on along the minus strand of NW_028270172.1, from coordinate 46,065,436 downwards.
ACACAACTTTCACATAACTATGTACTTGAACCTCTGGGTCTCTCTGTTCAATAACACTACCCAGGGCCCTACCCTTAAAAGTCCTACCCTTTTTTTGTTTTACCAAAGTGTATCTGAATTAAACTCTATCTGCCATTCCTCAGCTCATTGGCCCAATTGATCAGGATACCTTTTGTAATTTCAGATAATCTTCTTTACTTTTCACTATACTACCAATTTTGGTGTCATGCGCAAACTTATTAACCATGTCTCTTAAATTCTCATCCAAATCATTAATATAAATGAAAAACACCAGTGGAACACCACTGATCACAGAACTCCAGTCTGAACAACACTCTACACCAACCTCTGACTCCTACCGTCAAGCTAAATTCATATTATAACTTCTTCCTGAATCCCATGCACTGGGTGGCACAGTGGTTAGCACTGCTGCCTCACAGCGCCTGAGACCTGGGTTCAATTCCCGCCTCAGGCGACTGACTGTGTGGAGTTTGCACGTTCTCCCCGCGCCTGCGTGGGTTTCCTCCGAGTGCTCCGGTTTCCTCCCACAGTCCAAAGTTGTGCAGGTCAGGTGAATTGGCAATGCTAAATTGCCTGTAGTGTTAGGTAAGGGGTAAATGTAGAGGTATGGGTGGGTTGCGCTTCGGCGGGTCGGTGAGGACTTGTTGGGCCGAAGGGCCTGTTTCCACGATGTAATCTAATGTAATCTAATGTAATCTAATGTACTGGGGGCCCTGCAATTTCTTCCCTAGCTTCCCACAATGTCCTGAGATACACTTGATCAGGTCATGAATTATCAGACATGGTCTGAGGTAGGAATTGAATCGACAAACATCTAATTTAAATTACAAGTGTCATGGCTGAAACCAGTCAGAAAATCAGACACATTTTAAGTGCTGCATGACTGTACTGCAATGCAGCTGCTTAAAATCTCACAGCTTATTCAGACATGAAAGCTAACCTTGCAAAGAGACCGTTCGAATCAGTCTCTGTTGCATTCTGTACAAAAATAACTAATCACATAAATGCTTTTAAATGACTGAAAAAATACTTTACATAACCAAATTCTAAATATCTACTGCTGTACAGAGGGACAAGAATGTAACATTGAGATCTTCAGTCATCAATTCCCAAGCCAGACATGAATGAGCAAAATATGCAAAATAATGATCCTCCTGTTCCATCCAACAATTCACTAGGCTCAATCTCAGGATAGCAGTATAAAAATTTCGCACACCACACTAACCATTTTTACAGCCTAAATGAAAACTAATATGAAATCAAAGATCCAATTTTGTAATGCACAGAGTTGAAATGAATAGACATTACACCAACAATTAAGATTGAAATTTACTCAGTACTGTAGTCCAACAAACTGCACCGTTCAATTTGAGAAGTTTGACATTAAAACACCTACTGAATTAGAGAAGATGTCTAAGTAGTGCAAGACTAGATGGTTATAAAATTAATGCCTTCCACAGGAAGGTCCATACGGACTTGGCAAATGCGTAGAACAAATGTAGCAGGCAACACCTGCGGCAAGTAACCCAAAAGATCAATTCTTACAACATCAGAATATCCAAGTCAGGCACTTCATACTTTGAAAGTAACATAATGGCTGTCTCAAACAATAAAGGAACACAACAATTTCTTCAACATTCAAGAGAATTACCATCAATGAATCTTCCACTAGCAGCATCCCATGGGGTTACCATTGACCAGAATATGGACTGGACAAGCCTGGACAAAATTTTTTTTTTCCCTTTATTTATTCACAGGATTAGGGTGTCACTGGCTAGGCCAACACTTACTACCCATCCCTAATTGTCTCGAGTGCAGTTCAGAGTCAACCACATTGCTATCCTTACCTGGTCTGGCCTACACGCGACTCCAGACCTACAGCAGTTTCTTTCCTGAAAGGACATTAGTGAACCAGATGAGTTTACCTGACAATCAGCAGTGGATTCATTAGGTTCTTAATTCCAGGCATTAATTGACTTGAAATTCCACCATCTGCAATGGTGGGATTCAAACTCAGGTCTCCAAGACGTTACCAGAGTCTCCAGATTAACACTCCGGCAATAATACCACTAGGCCATCACCTCCCCAAAAATACTGTGGCTACAAGAGGTCGGAGTGTAGGAATTATGCAGTGAGTAAATTGTCTTCTGACTTCTCAAAGGCCTGTCCATCATCCACAAGGTACAAACCAAGAGAGCAATAGACTACTCTGCACTTCCCTGGAATCCAGCTCCAACAAAGCTTAATACCAACCAGGACAAAACAGCACAGTTGGGTAGTTCCCAACTGCCAACTTCAACATTTATTACCTCCAGTACTGGCATATATGGCAGCAGTGTTTACCATCTACAAGATGGAGAAAGTGAGAATTGCAGATGCTGGAAATCAGAGTCGAGTGTGTGGTGCTGGGAAAGCACAGCATGTCAGGCAGCATCCCAGGAGAATCGACATTTCAGGCAAAAGCCCTTCATCAGGAAATATGCAATACGGCAACTCACTAAACCATTCTGTTTCAAATCTGTAACCACGAGATCGACAAGTACAGCAAATGCATGATAACACTACATGCAAATGTCCCAAGGCATACAACATTCTAACTTATAATGCCGTTCCTTCACCGACACTGGATCAAATCCTAGAATTCTCTTGTTAAAGTTTCGGTAGATGTATCCACCCACATCGACTACAGCAAATTAAGGGAGACAGCTCACCACCACCTTCTCAAAGGCAATTAGGGATGGATAAAAAGCGCTGGCGTCCCCAAACAAAGTCCATTTCCAATGAGCGAATAAAAACATTGAAAATGGATCACCACAAAGGCATTAAGTCACATTGTCAATTTTACAAAGTAATCAATACAGCCTTATCCATTTCAGAAAAGCATTGCTGGTTTATCAACTTAGGCATTAAACTGGTGCAAAGTAAAATTTAGGACGTCCTCAGAATGCCCGAAAGTATCATCACCAATTAGTTACTGTGCTTTGAAGTGTTGACATTTAATTAGTCCAGGCACAGGTCTCACTAATAACAAAACACCCTCTTTACTGGAAAGTAATTAAGTAGAATTATTTTACAAGAACAAATTACTGTGGTTGATAGCCAAACTAAAAATGATGGAAACAGATCAGGCAACATCTATAGACAAGGAAGCAAAATCTGAAGCAGTAAAAAGATTTCTCTCTCCACAGATGCTGCCTGACCTGAGTGTTCCCAGAGTTATTTTGGCTGAGCTCTCTTATTTGAGGATAGTTAAATTTAAAACAAAACTGCACCACTAGACAGTAAAACAAAAAGGTAGCAATTTAAGAACTTATTTTTCCCATCACAAATTTATACTGCTAAATGTCACTATTTTAATCAGCTGAAGACTTCAACAAAAACAACATTTCAAAAAGCATTGCACTTTAAGGTTCAGTTTGGGAGTAAGTAGTGCTAAAATTCAATGTTCAGAACATGAAACATTAGGTAGTATCCCTACTTTTGAGTCAGGGGACCTACGTTCAAGTCCCACCTACCACAGAATGTGTGTCATAACATATCTGAACAGGTTGATTTAAAAAAATCTAAAACTAAGCATTCCACAGGATAGTTCTTTTGAGCTGCAAGTTCATCGCAAAGTTTGCACTTTCCAGAACTAACGTAGATGTTGATTTACATACAGTATGGAAACAATAATGGACTCCATCAATTGATCATGCAAATGGTATCATCAGCTGGCATCACTTTAAACAGAAAGATTGTGGGTTCAATCCCCACTTCAGGACTTGAGTGCTTAATCTGGGCCAACAATTTAGTGTAGTAATGACTGCTTGCTGAATTGGTTGGATCTACCACTAAATATTTAAATAAGTCCCCATCATATACTATAGCACTGTGCGTACAACCAGAAACAAGGGCAAGAACAATCCTTATTTAACTACTCAAAGCACACAGCAGTATATACAAGGAACAGACTTCCCAGTGACACATGGATATAAATTGCGAGGGGTAAAAATAAAGAGACTAAGAGAGAATTGGATATTTAGCAGAGAATAAACATCAAGAAAGATTAATTGTTCTGAAACTGACTTACAGTTAGGGTGCATTAAGAAGCTAGGTGTATTAATTCACTGCATTAGTTCAGTCTATATTACTAATATTGAAATTAACAAAATTAGAGATTATAAAAAGGATTATAGAAGAGAAAAGCAATGGCAAGTTTCTACTGGTCGGAGAAATGGCAACAGAAGGTCACATATTCAAAATATGAACCATTGATTATAGACTAAGAGAGCCTAGTCTTGCACGTCCCAAATTAATGATGGTTATTTGGCAAAGTAAGAAATTAGTTAAAATCAAGGACAATTCGGGAATGGGTGGTCAGAAGATGGAAAATTCCTCTCAAGTCATTAAAATTAGTCCAAACCATCACAGAGTTGACAGCAAAGCTAGAAATTATTTCATCCCACAGTGGAATTTGTTTTTTTATATCTGTTGAAAGAGTCCAAAAATTTCTTTGAAAATAAATTAAATAATTATTTGAACAGAAGAATATAGATGGATATGGGGAAATCAAGACAATGGAATTAAATTAAGTGTCTTGTGGGGGAAAAGAAAGGCTACTTCATGGCTAACCTTTTCAAATCCAATATTTTTCATGTGAGGAGTAGCAAAGACTTTATCAAAGCCAAAATAAATCTCTCTCAACTCACACCTCAATGAGTTATACTATACAATTTGATTTTTTTCCCCTCGGTTTTAGCATCCAATTGCATTGCAGAATCTGTGTTGCCTACGAAAATAGAGAAAACACATCAAAACTTAACTTTACCGGGACTGAAGCTCTTAAGTATGTTGCTCTATAAGTGCAAAGTCTTTATTTCTTGTCCACAAGAAAAGATGAAATCAAAACTGTGCCAAGTCTGAAGCACGGCAAGGGCACTGACAAACACCACATAAAAGCAGCAGGCCTATTTGGCTGAAATGAAGCAGCTGCACTTGTATGAAAAGAAAATCAGTTGAGGACTGTACGTCGTTTAAACCAATCGTGCTCACAGTAATTATACCAAGCACTCCAGATTGATATGGTCAAGTTTAAACTTGCAGCACATTAGTCATAATTAAAAATGCATCATGCGGGTCATTTTGGACTCTGTCCAACAATCTGTCTGGTTGACTTCCTATACATTCTCACCTCCATCCCATTACCATTTGTTTAAACCCAGCAGCAAGAATTATGCCCGACACCTATAATTAGACATTTGATAAGTATACAATTTTAGGTTAAAATAAGAGCATGATTCTTGCAATGCCCATAACCAAACTGCAATCCTGTTTAGACAACAAACTTCAAAGGTTAACGATCACTGTTGCTTTTAGCTCAATTCATTCATGGTTTTTGGTGTTGTTGGGGCAAGCCCACCCTTAAAAATGTCCTTTAGTGGTAGTAAGCTGCCTTCTTGAGCCATTGTTCTTCATGGCTCAGAGTACTGTCAGGAAAAGGTCCCAGGATTTTGACTCCTCAACAATAAAGGAACAGCAATACAGCCCCAAGTCAGGGTGTTGTGTGGCTTGGAGGGGAATGCGCAGGTGCTGTGCTTGTGCATCTGTTGCTCTTGGAGAAAGTGAGGACTGCAGATGCTGGAGATCAGAGCTGAAAAATGTGTTGCTGGAAAAGTGCAGCAGGTCAGGCAGCATCCAAGGAGCAGAAGAATCGACATTTCGGGCATAAGCCCTTCTTCCTATGCCCGAAATGTCGATTCTCCTGCTCCTTGGATGCTGCCTGACCTGCTGCACTTTTCCAGCAACACATTTTTCAGTTCACATCACTTGACCTTGTCCTTCTGAATATAGAGGTTGAGAATTCGGTAGGAGCTTTGGGGAATTGAAGAACAGCATCTTGATGGTATAGTGTGTCGCCACTGCGCATCAATGGTGGAGAGAATGAGTGTGGACGATGGTGAAGAGTGCCAAACAAGCAAGATGCTTTATTGTGGATTGTGGTATCAAGTTTCAAGTATTGTTTGGAGCTGCACTTACCCAGGCATGTGAAGGGAATTCCATCACATAACTTGTGTCTTGTAAATGATAAACAGGGGGAGTAAGGAGGGAATCACCCACTGCCGAATTCCCAGCTTCTCACCTGCTTTTGATATCTCAGTATGAATGTGAATGACCCAGTTCAGTTTCTAGTCAATTTTAACCCCCAAGATATCTATCATGGTATACTGGATGATAATGCCTTTGCATATCATAGAAATGTACAGCATGGAAACAGACCCTTTGGTGCAACTCACCCATGCTGACCAGTTATCTGAAATGAATCCAGTCCCATTTAACAGCACTTGGCCCATATCCCTAGAAATCCTTCCTATTCACATACAATTACAATATTTTAAAAGGCATTTGGATGGGTGTCAGCCTCCATCACTTCCTCTGACAGCTCATTTCATACACACACCATCCTTTGCATGAAAAAGTTGCCCCTTAGGTCCATTTTAAATCTTTCCGCTGTCACCCTACATCTATGCCCTCTAGTTCTGGACTCCCAATAGGAAATAGTTAGATTCTCTTATTGGAGATGGTCACAGTCTGACACTTGTGGGGCACAAATGTTATGCGCCACCTATCAGCTGAAGAGTGACTTTTTGAAACAAAGGAGAATTTTGAAACAGATTATAACACGTTAGGTTAAGGTAAACAAAAGACAAACCGCACCCATTAACTTCTCTCCATTAGAACTTCTCTAAAGTTCTAATGGAGAGAAGTGCAGTACTCTTATTGATCATAGCTCCAACGTCATGCACGAAACCTAGAAAAATAAAGGTCTTCTTGGCTGCTGATCTAAAAAACAATTTGGCAGTTTTACATATCTTTGGCTACAAACTGAAGGACAGCTGAGCTACAAAGACACAGCAGTCAAAGTATGATATCAAAGTAAACTTGTTTGGTAAATTGGCTGAAAAAGTACAAAACCACTTGTGACATTTTCAGCAGGTATGAAAATCTGATTTATAAAAATGATGATCAATCAGATCTCAAAGCATTGTACTCAAAATAGAATTATTCAGCAAGATTATTTTAGAATGTTATTCAAATAGAAGGCGCAATTAAAAAAAGATTAAACCTTGAAAGCTGTATAATATAGCTTAAATTACATAAGTATGACATATTAAGCAACTGAGTTTCAATTATTCAAAATCTCTCACCAATGGAGAAAGATTCCAGAATTCATTTCAAAATCAATTACTTTAAAAATCATTTTTTAATAAACAGGTAGGACAACCATCTGCATATCGGTCCCCCAATTTAAGGGTGTGGGGAGAATTTCTTTGCTCTTCAAAGAATGAAATTATTATTACCTGCTGAAAGCACTACTCTGGCTTGATTTAACATTTTTTTGAGAGATAACATTTCCAATAATGCAATCCTCCATCAGAACATCAATTAAATGTCAGTCTGTTCACAGTGGGCCTCCATGAAATTCAAAAGTCATAGGCAAAAGAGCTACTTCTGAAGCAAGTTAGAAACAGAGGAACAGGAGTAAGTTATTTAGCGTGTCAAGCTTGTCCTGACATTCAATTAGATCAATGCCACTTTTCTGTGCTATCCCAGGATGTCACGAGTATCCAAAAATCTATTAATTGCTGTCTTGAACATCTGAATGATTGAGCTTCTATAATCCTGAGGTACAGAACTCCAAATAATTAATGCTTTCAGCAACGGATTGAGATTGCAGCATGAAGTTTTGATCAAAAGGCCCTTGTAAGATAGTTACTTCAGAAGCATCCTACGGCTTGCCATTTAATTTGACTCTACAGAGCATGACTTGCTGCAATATTTCATGAAAAACAATATAATGAACAGCAAATCTGGTAAAAGCTTCAGAAATCAATTTGTAAGTATACAGCCAACATTTTACTGTTAAACAAGGCCTGTACCATAGTACACCTTGTTTTATTTTCCCAAATATAGGTTAAATGATAAACAATTCTTCAAATATGTTTAAAAAGTGATTTTTGATTTCACTTCCAATTCATTGAACTTGAAATTTTCAGAAAAACTGATTCCATTATGTCAAACTTTGGCTTTCAAAATAACCCAGTACCACAGAGTTTCAAATTTCCATTATTATAGTGCTGTTTGTGTATTTATATTTTAAACATAAAGTATAATTAAGGAGATTGTATTAAAATGCTTAAAGTGTGGTATTTTAGCTATCCAAATAATATCATGCCCAAACACTAAAATGATATGAGACAGTCATACACACCCTCCAGCATGGAAGCAGACCGTTCGGCCCACTGAGTCCACACCAACCATCCAAAGAGCATCCCACCCAGATTCATAACCCCCACCCGCCAATAACCATGCATTGCCCATCCCATCATTGAACTGTGGGGGGAAAAATAAACCTGAGCCCCTGGAGGAAACTCACACCGACCCTGGGAGAATCTGCAAACTCCACAGTTGCCCTGAAAGGCAGCAGTGCTAGCCACTGAGCCACCGAAAGTCAAATTGACAGCAAATGAAACTTATTTTCATTCTTCTTCCTACTACACATCCTTACATACCCTTTTTGTAAAGAAGAAAATAAGATTCAGTCACATCTTTTCCTAAAGTACATTTCACCCAGATAACTACAAAAATGAAATGTTAAGGCTGTAGTTGAATAATTGGGATAGCAGAAAATGACACTTCAATACTTAAATTGGTTTAATTACATGTAAATTGCAAGTACATTCACCACCCAGAAAAAGGGCATGATAATGCACTTTAGTTTATGCAAGGTTAAAGAAACAAACATGATCACACCTCTGGCCCTAACCATCTTGTATTCATCTTGCCATCAATCCAACTCCTCGACATCTCATCCCAGTGGAGGGCTTTTGCTTCTTTTCTTTCAAAAGGCCAAGCTGGCTATCCCACATTTCTGTTTTCCAATCTTTTAAAAGTCCATAGATGCCCAAAAGATTTTGGTTTGGATTTTAGATCCACCTCTAAGCAGATCATTTCCTTTTCCCAATTGCTCCCAATCTATTGTGAATACTGACAATGCAATTTTCCAGGTGATATCCTATTCAAACAAATATTTAGCTCCATTGACAGGATCCCCAGACATCTGTCATTTGTGCTTGCTCTGTCACTCAAAAAGATCAAGGCAGATCGGATTGTAACCTTAAATCCAAAACGTCTAATCCTGACAACCTTTCTCCCTCACCTAACAAGAATTTATCTCTGCCCTTCAAAAAATAGTAGTAGAAGCAGAGTCTTTAAAGCTACTTTAAAAAAATATTCAAAGAGTCATGACTTACAAACAAAATTCACCTCCATTTAAAATGGGAAACCCCAATTTTTAAACAGTTCTAGATTCTCCGACAAGAGGAATTATCCTTTCCAGAAACAAACCTGTTAAGATCCCTCAGGATCTTATGTACCAACCAAGTTGCCTCATACTCTAAATTCCAGCAAATAAATACCTAGCCTATCCAGAAAAGAAGGACGGGAAAAGTTTCCAGCTACAACAGGCTGCTCCTTTTTTGAGGTACTTGAGGTGTTGGACACGCCAGGAAACTTTAGGTCAGTGAGCCTGACATTGGTGGTGGGCAAGCTGTTGGCAGGATTCCTGAAGGACTGGATATACACGTACTTTGAAAGTTAAGGACTGATTAGTGATAGCCAACATGACTGTGCGTGGGAAATCATGTCTCACAAACTTGATTTGAGTTTTTTGAAGAAGTAACAAAGAGGATTGATGAGGACAAAGCGGTAGACGTGATCTATATGGACTTCAGTAAGGGGTTCAACAAGGTTCCCCATGGGAGACTGGTTAGCAAGGTCAGTTCTCATGGAATACAGGGAGAACTAGCCATTTAGACACAGAACTGCCTCAAAGGTAGAAGACAGAGGTTGGTGGTGGAGGGTTGTTTTTCAGACTGGAGGAGAAAGTGAGGTCTGCAGATGCTGGAGATCAGAGATGGAAATGTGTTGCTGGAAAAGCGCAGGTCAGGCAACATCTAGGGAACAGGAGAATCGACGTTTCGGGCATTAGCCCTTCTTCAGGAATGGAGGCCTGTGACCAGTGGAGTGCCCCAAAGATTGGTGCTGGGCCCACTACCTTTTGACATTTACATGAATGATTTGGATGTAAGCATAAGAGGTATAGTAAGTTTGCACATGACACCAAAATTGGAAGTGCAGTGGACAGCGAAGGAGGTTACCTCAGATGACAACGGGGTCTTGATTAGGCGGGTCAATGGGCTGAGGAGTGGCAGATGGAGTTTAATTCAGATAAATGCGAGGTGCTGCATTTTGGGAAAGCAAATTTTAGCAGGATACACCTAATGGCAAGATCTTAGGGAGTATTGCTGAACAAAGAGATCTTGGAGTGCAGGTTCATAGCTCCTAAAAGTAGAGCCATAGGTAAGTAGGACAGTGAAGAAGTCATTTGGTATGCTTTTCTTTATTGGTCAGAGTATTGAGTGCAGGAGTTGGGGGTCATATTGTGGCTGTACAGGACATCGATTAGGCCACTTTTGGAATTGTGTGTGCAGTTCTGGTCTCCTACCTATCGGAAAGATGCTGTGAAACTTGAAAGGGTTCAGAAAGATTTACAAGGATGTTGCCGGGGTTTGAGGATTTGAGCTATACGGAGAGGTTTAACAGGTTGGGGCTGTTTTCCCTGGGGTGATGGAGGCTGAGGGGTGATCGTATAGAGGTTTATAAAATCATTAAGGGCATGGATAAGATAAATAGAGAAAGTCTATTCCCTGGGACGGGGAGTCCAGAACTAGAGGGCATAGGTTTAGGGTGAGATGGGGAATGTTTAAAAGAGACCTCAGGGACAACTTTTTCATGCAGAGGATGGTGCATATAAGGAACAAGCTACCAGTGGAAGTGGTGGAGGCTAGTACTATTGCAACATTTAAAAGGCATCTGGAGGGGTATATGAATAGGAAGGGTTTGCAGGGATCTGAGCCAGGTGCTGGCAGGTGGGGCTAGATTGGGTTGGGATATCTGGTCAGCATGGACGGGTTGGACCGAAGGGTCTGTTTCCGTGCTGTACATCTCTACAACTCGAGATTAGTAAATTTTCTTTGAACTGCCTTGCCTTTGAACACTTGCCTTTATTGATCAGTGCATGGAGTATAGGAATTGGGAGGTCATGTTCCAGTTGTACAGGACATTGGTTAGACCAATATTGGAATACTGCATGCAATTCTGGTTTCTCTGTTATAGGAAGGATCTTGTGAAATTTGAAAGGGTTCAGAAAAGATTTACAAGGATGGTGCCAGGATTGGAGGGTTTGAGCTAGAGAGAGAAATAAACTGGGCTATTTTCCCTGGAGCATCGGGGTGACCTTATAGAGATTTGTAAAATCATGAGGCGCATGGACAGGATAAAATAGACAAGGTATTTTCCCCAAGGTGGGGGAGGGGGTCCCAAATTAGAGGGTATAGGTTTAAGGGAAGAGGAGAAAGATTTAAAAGGGATCTAATGGGCAACTTTTTGCATGCAGAGGGTGGTACATGTATGGAATGAGCTGCCAGAGGATGTGGAGGAAACTGGTACAATAACACCATTTAAAATGCATCTGGATGGGTATATGAATAGCAAGTGTTTAGAGGGATATGATCCAACTGCTGGTAAATGGGACTAGATTACGTTAGGGTGTCTGGTCAGCATGGAAGAGTTGAACCAAAGATGTATTGTTTCCGTGCTGTACATCTCTATGACTCTACAATTATCTTACGTACTTAGCATTTCGCAGCTGCTGTCAAAGTGGCTGCCTGTTAAGCTGGTACTTTAAGTTCCAAAATGCCAATACTGACTACTAGGAAAAAGGGTCCTAGCTTCCCTGACTGTCGTATGGTCTCGGGACCAGACCAGTTCTGCGTTTCTAACAGAATCCTGTCCGAATTGCCTGTCAGAACTACAGAGCTCTTTCATTGCATTAAAAAGGAGAAGCAGCAATGTGTGTTTGATTGCCATTCCATATTTCTTGCCTGATTTCCTAAATACTTACATTATCCTTAGTACAGCATTATCTGTTTCTACTTAAGCATTGTCAAATCCGATTTTCTGTGATGAATGAAGCCAAACATTCTGCAATATCATCTTTAAACTTAACCAAAATGAACACCAGATTTCCTTGCATCTGTCTAGCATATTGAAACTGCACTATAAAGTATTGTCGAAACTTAGGAGTTCCTTTTCAGAGCACAGGTTGATTCATTGCATCAGAACAAAACTTCAACAACCTGTTTGCAGATACACATAAGTAGGCAGACATAATATTATCAGTATTAGCTAACTGGGATTAGCAGCAACGTTTCAAGAAACAAAGGCACATACAGTACAGAAACAAAGAAATGCACGAGTGCAGCTTAAACAGGAAACTGCCAGATGGCTTGCCAATGGAAAACACTTTATCTGGAGATGTGTTCACTCAGTTTCATGATTCTACAAATACAGCAAAGCATGGACCTGGAAAATTTGTCAGTTCTTTGCATGTCAACCTGATGTTTTGCAACTCTGTATTTTTCAAAATGCAAAGTAGCACCTTTCTCAAGTTTAAGAGGATCACAAAGAGCATTAAAGGGGAGCTTTGGAAAACTTCCAGCTAAATTAAATTTTGATGAAGCAGTATCCTTAAGCTACTTTAAAACAATTGACATTTGCATTAAAAAAAAGATTAAGTTATAAGCAAGCAGGCATATGGGATTAGACTGAATGGCCTATGTGAAAATAAGCACTACAGCAGCACAGCTGTCGAAACCTAAATCAAGTCCAGATCATGGTCTCTCTCTCTCTCTCTCTCTCTCTGTCAGATCAATCTACCATTAGACATTATCCTGCCTTAAAGACAGAAATGAAATAATGGCCTTTCCAAGGTATGCTGACGAAATGTTTTATTGCAATATAATGCACAGCTGTTCTCATAATTCTTGCAGTCAACTATGACTGTTAGAAAATAAGGAAGAATACTTACATTTGTATTGTACTGAAGTCATCCGTCCAGCAGAGCAGATCAACACTGGACTTAAAGAATTGTACACTTATGAAATAACCTAATTCGTTGAACATTCAATTCATTCTCCAAATTCTGAAATGCTGTCCACTTGCAGATAGGACATTTTCTGGTTACTCAGGACCCATACACCAGGTGAGCCTAATCCTCAAGTCAGATGATCCTGGAACACCCATTCTCTATTCTCTTATTATTTAATCTATTTTTCTAATCAATCTTGATTGGAACTTGAACCTGGGCTTCCTAGTCCAGGGATAAGAACATTACCATTGCACCAAAAAGAGGGTTCCTGTCCACACCCTCCTGTGCAGAGCAGGACTGAGATCAGCTGTGGTGGCCCTATACTGGTTGAGTGGATAAGACAACATTCATTGACCAGGTTCAAATATTACTTTTAGGCACTGTTAGTTGAGGAACATAGGAGATCTGCTGGTATCTATTTGATTACAGCACCACCCCTAGCCCCCAAATAAATAAACATACACACAATTTCAGGTACTGTTAGAGACAAGAGAATTTTCGTATTATTTTTCTAAAATTTTCTTGGAAAAAGTTAATTGACATACCTGCATGTAATTGATCTCCAAATCTATTCTAGGAATCTGCAACATCGTTGAAGGACAATTGCTAAATGTCAGGAGCACGGTATACAGTTGTGGGTGCCAAAGATGTGAAGATGAGTGCAAAATTGATTTACAAGAATGGTTCCAGGAATGAGAACAGATTCTGTTGCAAGAATAAATTCAAGTTGAACTTGTTCTACTTGAAGTGAAGACAGAAGTTTTCAAAATTGTAAACAATTTGGACAGAGTCAATAGAAGCTGCTCTCGCTTGTTTAAAAAAAAGGAACAAGAGGGCATAGGTTTAAAATGATGTGCAAAAGAAGCAAAAGGTCACGCAAGAAAAAATACCTTTCACACTGAGTAAATAGGACATGGAAAACTGCCTGGAAACGTGGTGGGGGCGGGTTCACTTGAGGTATTCAAGATGGCATTAGATGATTATTTGGATTGAGGTAGTGTGCAGAGATATGAAGAGGAGAAGATTGACTCTAGGTAATTGAAATGGGAATGGCATAATGGGCCGAATGGCCTCCTTCTGAGCCATGAGCATATCAAGATCCAGATCATGACTGTGATGGAATGCACCCCACCTGCTTGGATGAGTGCAGCTCAAAGACTGAAGCAGCTTGACACCAAAGATAAAGCCCTTAACCTTAAAGCTGCATTTGACAGCATATGACATCAAGGAGCATTAGATAACTGGAATCCGTGTCCAGGATACCTCTGTGGAATTCCTCAGGCTAGAAGTGTCCTTGGCCCACATCTTCAGCTGCTTTATCAATGACCTACCCTCCATCATAAGGTATAAGTGGGCAATATTCACCGATGACTGCATAACAGTCAGCACAATTCACAATTCCTCAGATACCAAAGCAGTCAATGTTCAAATGCAGTAAGACCTGGACAACATCCAGATTTGGGCTGACAAGAGGCAAGTAACACGCAGGCCACACAAATGCCAGACAATGTCAATCTCCGAAAAGTAACAAATCTAGCCACTGCCCCTTGACAGTCAATAGTGTTACCATAACCTAAATTCTCCACTATCAGACATCCTGGAGATTACCATTGACCAGAAACTCAACTGGACTCACTATACACATACAGTAGCTACAAGAGCAGGACCAGAGGCTTGGAATACTGCAGTGAGTAACTCGCTTAACTTCTCTCCAAAGGCGATGGAACACTCCCCACTTGCTTGAATGAGTGCACACTCAATGACTGAAGAAGCTTGACACTAAAGGTAAAGCAGCCCATTTGATTGCGACCCACAAACATCCACTCCCTCCATCACTGATGCTCAGCAGTAGTAGGGTGTACTATCTACCAAGTGCACTGCAAAAATTCAAAGATCCTTAAACAGCACCTTCCAATTGCACAACCACTTCCATCTAGAAGGATATGGGCAGCAGGTACAAGGGAACACCACCATGTGCACATGCCCCATAAGCCATTTGCCATCATGACTTTGAAATGTATTGCCATTCCTTCACAGTCACTCGGTCCCAATCTTGGCATCCCCTTCCTAACAGCATTGTAGGTCTAACAACTCGCATGGAACCTCAGCGGTCAAAAGGTAGCTCATCACCACCATCTCAAGGGCAACTAGGGATGGGTGAGACTGGCACTTAACTATATTTCAAATGAACACGAGGAAGCAAAAATCCTCAAGTGTGAGAGCACTTACAATTTTTGCAACTTGAAAACTGATTGTAAAATATATTCTCAGAAAATACACTGAACAAATTTAAGCCAACAAACACCGCTATTGTAGACTTTGGGCTTTAACTCTGCGCCTTTTTAAAGCATTTCTCATACTTAATTTCTAATTTATAAATTACCAGCAAATGACCTGCACTCATTTGGTCCATTTTGTGGAAGACAGGATTAAGAGCACAAGCAGAGCTCTTTTACATTGGCTTCAGAAAGCCATTTGACACATGGGTATTACACTCCCAACAACCATCCTAATGCAAAGCTGCCAGATTTGCTCTGAGGAAGGCTTGTCTGTAACCAGATTATTAAAATGTCTGAGGTCAGTAAAATTGCACGAGAACAGTACACACTGAACCAACACTGTTAATCATTGAGTTTATTTTTTAAATACTCTGTCACTTACATGCGGCAGTGATGTGGAAACAAAACTATGAAAAAATTGGATTTTAAATAGAAAGTAAACATTCCTTTAAACAAAATTTCCTATGGTTAAAATCGAACTGGATATTTCTGCAAGCTTACTTCTAACAGCTAGACAAACCACAAACACCCACCCATCCTAATAGAGAAACATATGTAAAGTTTTTTTAAAAAAAAGAAGGTGGCAGGGAAGCCATGTCCATTCCTCTACCATGCACAGCAAGAGAAATTGGGTCAAGCTGTAGTCAGGCAGAACATACAGCTGCGGTCTTCCAAGCTGGCAGAACTCCAAAACAGCAGATCTGGCAAAGGGAGAAGCAAGAGATCAACCTCTTATTCACGGTTTTGTTGTGAAATTAGAGACTCTTTTTTTTAAAAAAGTCTCTATCCTTTCCCCAAGAAAGAAAAATGGAAAATCTGCATTTTGATTTCTATTGTTCACAAAATTCTCAGATGACTTTTTCATGGTTCATTTTTCCAAGTGGTGCCAGCTATTATAGCTCTGCCATTTATTTGAAAAGCATTTGACAAAAGAGTCTTAGCACCTGTACAGAATAAGTTACAAAGCATGTAACATAATCAAGGGGTTCAAATGACATGAAGCAAGGTACTATAGTTCCGGAGCATATATAGCAAAATAACCTTCTCCTCTTTTCATATTTTAAAATGTGCAAAGTCTTCATTTGAAAGGAATCAGTCATAGAACATAGAACAATACAGCGCAGAATAAGCCCTTCGGCCCTCGATGTTGCGCCAACCTGTGAACTATTCTCAGCTCGTTCCCCCTACACTATCCCATCATCATCCAAGTGCTTATCCAAGGATTGTTTAAATCTCCCTAATGTGGCTGAGTTAACTACATTGGCAGGTAGAGCACTCCACGCCCTTACCACTCTCTGAGTAAAGGACTTGCGTCCGACATCTGTCTTAAATACATCTCTCCTCAACTTGTAGTTATGCCCCCTCGTACAAGCTGACGTCATCATCCTAGGAAAAAGACTTTCACTGTCTACCATATCTAATCCTCTGATCATCTTGTATGTCTCTATCAAATCCCCTCTTAGCCTCCTTCTTTCTATTGAGAACAGACCCATGTCTCTCAGCCTTTCCTCATAAGACCTTCCCTCCAGACCAGGCCACATCTGATAAATCACCTCTGCACCTTTTCCAATGCTTCCACACCCTTCCTGAAATATGGTGACCAGAACTGTACACAATATTCCAAGTGTGGCCACATTAGCATTTTGTATAGTTGCAACATGATATTGTGGCTCTGGAAATCAGTCCCTCAACCAATGAAACCCCAACACACCATATGCCTTCTTAACAGCACTATCAACCTGGATGACAATTTTCAGGGATCTATGTACATGGACTCCAAGATCCCTCTGCACATCCACACTACAAAGATTCTTTCCGTTGACCCAGTACTCTGCCTTCCCGTTAGTCGTCCCAAAGTGCATCACCTCACAATTTAGCTGCATTGAACTCCATTTGCCACCTCTCAGCCCAATTCTGCAGTTTATTCAAGTCCCCCTGCAACCTGTAACATTCTTCCACACTGTCCACTACTCCAACTTTAGTGTCATCTGCAATTTTACTAATCTATCCACCTATGCCTGCGTCTAAGTCATTTACAAAAATGACAAACATCAGTGGTCCCAAAATAGATCCTTGTGGCACACCACTAGTAACCGGACTCCAGGCTGAATATTTTCCATCAACCACCACTCGCTGCCTTCTTTCAGAAAGCCAGTTTCTAATCCAAACTGCGAAATCACCCTCAATCCCATGCCTCTGCATTTTCTCCAACAGCCTACCATGTGGAACCTTATCAAAGGTTTTACTGAAGTCCATGTATACCATGTCAACTGCCCTACCCTCATCTACATGCTTGGTCACCTTTTCAAAAAAACTCAATGAGGTTTGTGAGTCCACACAGATTGCTGTGTACCAACATTGGACTTGCCAATAATTGAAAAATATAGTATTTTATCACTGAGAATTGTACTTATTCAGAATCTAGAATTTTAAACATTGTCGTAACCCTTTCCATTCTCTTTAACCTTTCCTACCATAACTAACTTCTACATTAACAGTTTTAAAAAGTTATCAGGAAAGACTGATTCCGTGTAAGGTTCACTATTCAGTCCAACAGACCCTGGCTGGAGAATTGACCTTGGGCAATAGAAATCGGCACGGATCAGTACTGGCTGCTGCAGAAAGCCAATCAAAATTAGGAGAGAGTTTAACCCCATGACCTCAACACGTCCAAAAACGACTGGTGAAAGTTACAATCTGGAGGGAAAAAATGAGGGGTCAGACTTGTAAAGACAAACTCTGCAGCCACATATGAAAAGTGGATAGCTAAAGCCTGTACAGCAGGTCTGAGAAACAATTGCTCCTAGATAGGAGATACACTCTGGTTACTTTCATGATCGGGAACCAGAGGGGCACTGCTTAAAGCAAATAAAATTAAAGATTGAACAAGACAACCATTTTCAATAAGAAACCATATTTTCAGTGTCTGATTGGTAGGATACCATAAGGAAATTACCTATAAAGAACCAACCACGCTCAGTAACTCTTTCAAAAGCTGGTTTCTTTTGGAGGGTCAGAGGCTGAAGGATAACCTTATAGAGTTTTACAAAATCATGAGGGGCATGGATAGAATAAATAGACAGTCTTTTCCCCGGGGTGGGGGAGTCCAGAACTAGAGGGCATAAGTTTAGAGTGAGATGGGAAAGATATAAAAGAGACCTAAGGGGCAACCTTTTCACACAGATGGTGGTGAAGGCTAGTAAAATTGCAACATATAAAAAGGCATTTGGATGGGTATATGAATAAGGAAGGGTTTGGAGGGATATGGGCCGGGTGCTGGCAGGTGGGACTAGATTAGGTTGGGATATCCGGTAGGCATGGACTGGTTGGACTGAAGGGTCTGTTTCTGTGCTGTACATCTCGAGGACTCTAAAAGCTTACACTCTTTCAAACTGTCATAGACCAGAGGGGTTTGGCACAATTCAAGTTTGGAACTGCTAGCCTACAATTCAAATTCACTGAGTCCAGCCACATGGTTTACCACCTTTCTCTATATCTTTATAGCCTAATGCCTAACCTCGACTACCAATCTTTTTTTGCGGTGTGTTGTACAAAGCTGAAGATAACAGAAACTGACAGTAATTGACAAGCTTAACAATGGGTTGTTACGTGAATGGAATTATACTGTCAGTCAGGTCTGCTAAGAGTTAAAACTACAGGAAATCAGAAACCGCTTTCTCTACCAGATGAAACATGCATTTGGACAAAGTGTTCTGCATTGGTGAAGTGCATGCATAACTCCAAGGCACATACTTGGTATAGAGACTTGTCTATAAAAGAGCTTGAAGAAATCCCTTTGTACAACATTTTGAAGCTTCATGTTGTGCAAGTACCCTACATCAGGAGGCGTGGTGAAGACATCAAGCAGAGTTTCAGCCTGGCCAGCTGCAAATTCTCCCAGGTAGTAAATGTTTGGGTTCTGTTACAGAAATCAGGGTATTGAAAGATAGTGATTGAGATATCTCTAGCAGTTAAAAGTGTGTGTTACTCGTTCAAGTACTTAATAAATGAAGTATCTCCTCTGCATATTCATTTACATATGCATTATTGTCTCTTAGAGACAGGCAACATAATTTTGGCATCCCTGGTGAGAATCGACAAGAAGTAACTTTAAGTTACACAGATGCCGGACCAGATAACCTCTGAATTTTCCAACACCCTGCTTGATCGTGAACTTAAGGCAGTTGCCCCACATAAGGGCCAGCGAGGAGATGAAAGAAAAGATGAAAAGAGCAGACACACTCAAAGTTACCACTAACAGAGAATGTTGGATCCTGGGGACTGTCACTGGAGAGGAATTCTCCAATAGTACATGGCTGGGAAATGGCCAAAGTACTGATAGTAAACCAGTAGGAGCTGTATGGGAACAGGAATGCATTGAGATACCCTCTGGAGTATGGCAAAAGATGATATGGGAAAAAGACACTAAGAAAATGCAGAAAGCTATAGCTGTATATTAGAAGACTGGGCAGCAGCGAGAGCTGAAGCTGCAAACTAAGCTTAAAGAAGAGATTAAGAGACAGACTGAGGTGGTCAGGAATTTACAAAGCCAGACAGATGTAAACCTCATGCAAGTGAGCCAGTATCAAATGCAGTGTGAGAAACTGATAAGGGAAAAGGAGAAAATTGAAGAGGAAACTAAAAGGGCTCACATGCAGACGAAAGAGTTCAAGAGAGTGTACACTTTCTTGTACAGTAAGGAGAGTGTGCATATAGTGGGAAAAATGCAGATCAGTCCTACTGACATGAGTGAGGAACTAACAGTATAAGGAATTATTGCACAAAACAGGAATGTGTTTGCCAAACATAAGAATGTCTGTGGACAGATGCAAGGGGAGGTTTAGATACAGGGCCTAGATCCAAAGTCCCAAAAGCAGTATGGATTCTCCAACCAGGTTGAAGGGGATATAGAAAAGGTAGTGCAAAGTCTGGTAGCACAAGCTGTGTTAAGGCGAGTCACCTCTATGAACAATTCACCTATTTGGCTGGTAAAACAAAGACAAGAGTTGGTGACTGACTATTGATTATTGAGAACTAAATAAAGGTAAATAGCATCATTAAATAGCATCCATTGAGGCTACTAGCCATGAAACCATGATTAAACAGAGTGAATCTGCACAGTGGTTTATGGTGCTGGATATAACAAATGGATTTTGGTCAATCATTTTGTGAAAGGAATGTCAGTGTAAATTTGCATTTATCTTTAAGGGACAGCAATATACATGGACAGCTTTACCAGAGGGATTTCACAACTCCCCATCAATATTTCATCAATGGTTAAGTAAATGGGTTGTGAGATTTCTAGGCCAGACTGCCTGATACAGTACATTGATGATGTCCTTCTGCACAGGAATGATACAGGAGCATTATCAACTCCCAAATGAATTGTTGCAACTGTTAAAGGAGTTTGAATTAAAAGTGAATCCAAAAAAGGCTCAGATGATGAGGCACAAAGTGAGTTCTTAGGCATGGTGTTAACACCAGGAAAAAGAGAGAGAGATAGATAAACAAGGAATTGAAACAGCAGCTAGACTTCCTATCCCCATTGATCTGAAGGGATTAAGTTCATTTTTGGACTTGACTGGGTATTTTGGAGACTCTATTGATGGTTTTGCCACAAAGGCAGCACCAGTAATAAAGTTACTAAAGAAAAATACCCCATGGGTATGGAAGCCAGAACACACCGAAGCAAGAGTAGCTTTGAAACATGGCTTGGCAAGCGCTCCTGCCCTAAAATCTCCAAATCCAGGTGAATCATTCTTCACAATGTCAGCAGTATTATTGAAAGAGGTACATGGTCAGTTCAGACCAGGAGCCTATGCCTTGCACATGCTCACGCCAGAGGCATATGGCATGTGAAAGGCATTTCTTGGCAGTATTCTGGGTAGTACAACATTTTACCTATATTGTAGGGTTGAACCTGTTGACAATTTTAATGGAACATACACCCATTCAAACGCTGCTGGATGGACATATTAATGATGGTAGGGTGAGCCAAAACAGAATTGCTAGATGGATGCTATTATCACAAGGAAAAAAACATGAGGTAAAAAGGGTTAAAAGTACTACCATATTAGCAAATAACTTAATTTTCTAGGGGATATCCCATGAGTCTCAGGAGGTGATAGGAAATGATCCCAAGGGACCATTTGCATCAGAACAAAAAGAAGGGAATATTGGTGAAAAGAAGACAAGGAATATCCAAGACAAGAGACAAACAGAGACAGAGACAAAGATAGGAGACCAGCAAGGGAATGCCAAATCACCCTTAAAAATGTTTGTTGATAGCTCTTGATGGATACAGGATGGAGAATGGCGAACTTCTATACGGAGGATAAGCAATGACAAAAAGTGAGTAGCAAAGCCTCAAAGCTGCCAAAAACCATGAGTACTTAAGCAGCTGAGTTGGCAACAGTGGCAAACTGTATATATTGAGCTCCCCAGATAGATTCTTGGGGGGGGGGGGGGGGGGGAGAAAAGAGTTTATCATCGATTCAGATGGTATGTATGTGTGCAATAGCCTACAGAATACCTCCTCCTACCATCTGCCTCATTGTTGAGGCACATATTTGAAAAGACGGAAGGGAAAGAATATGGAGTGATGAAAGTGAAAGCTCATTCTCAGCTATCACCAGAGGGAAACAAAGGCAGATGAATTAGCCAAATGAGGGACAGTAGCAGGAGAAGAATGGCAGCCGCAGATCAAGGAAATAGGAGCACAAAAAGAGAAAGAAGAGGCCCCAATCAATTTAGCAGGAGAACAAAGGATAAAGAATTACAAATAACATTGGAATGGAAGATGTCAAAAGTATATAAGGAACAAAGATATAGAAGGAACAAATGTCCCTCAGCCGGGACCTTGGGTTCATGTCACATTACAGGTGACCACCACTGCACTATAGACACACACAGATACTCACACATATACATGGACCCGCACACAGATACCTACACACACCCTTACAGACACACGCACACTCCCACACATGCACCCCCTCACAGACTTAAGACACTCTGCACTCACTACACACACTCACATACACTTTCTCACACTCACAACCCCCAACCCAGACAGACACAGACACACACACACACACACACAGGCAGACAAAGACCCACATGCACACATATATTTTGTGGAGTGAATTTGTACTCGCAGGGTTACATTGTACTTTGCTCAAAAACTGCATACATTCATGTAGAACTCTAAGCTCAAAAGCTGCATGAATTTATGTAAAACTCCATTATCTCACTTTTTAGATTAGAATCAATCTAAACATCATGACATAGACAGAGAACACAGGGGGCCAACACCTTCAACATATTGTCTAGCTATCACCATTGTTAACAGCAAACCCAAGAATGCAACTTTTTTATAAAAAAAGGTTTTGATTTACACATGAAAGAAGTGAAACTATCACTGTATTCTAACAGATGAATGGCTTAACAGACAATCAATTGTTCACTTTATAATTTCAGTTACATCACACTGCAAGTATTTGCTAGAAATTCTGTGTGTTAGGATTGAGCCCTCCACTATCACCTGATGAAGGAGCGTCGCTCCGAAAGCTAGTGTGCTCCCAATTAAACCTGTTGGACTATAACCTGGTGTTGTGAGATTTTTAACTTTACAAGGAACAAAGGTATATAAGGAACAGATAAAAGAGGGTATGCTTCTGTACAACAGGAAATTTGTAGTACCAGGGAGAAATAGGAATCACATGATTTATTGGTACCATGATATATATGGATACAAAAGGTTGGAAACACCTTGAAGAGGTCGGAAGAGATATGTTGGTGGCCACAAATTAAAGGGGATGTGGAACATTGTGAAAAATTGTTTGATATGTGCCCAAAATAGCTCTGACAACATGGTCAAGAAGGGAGCTCTTCGACACACAAGGCCAGTGGAAGGACCCTAGACAAATCTACAAATTGACTTTGTAGGTCCCCTACCCCTAATTACCAGGATATTAGTATATCCTGGTGATAGTAGATACCCTCACCAAATAAATAGAGACATTTCCCACTCAAACTGATACCACTAAAATCATGGAGAAGGTCATGTTAGAAAAGGCTTTTTACTCTTTGGGCTTTACCAAGGAGCATTGAATCAGATCAAGGGACACAGATGATGCAGAATATCATGAAACCACTCTGGATAAAACAAAGGTTCCACATATCCTACAGGCACCAATTCAGCAGGTTAGTCAAAGGGATGAATCGTTAGGGTTTATCAAGGTATAATGAATCAAATCAAGGGTCACATTTTACAGCTCGAGTGATGCAGAATGTCATGACACTGCTCGGGATTAAACAAAGGCTTCACATATCCTATAGGTCCCAACCCAATGGGATAGTCGAAAGGTTGAAGCAAACTTTGAAGAATATATTGGCCAAAATGGTGCAGCAACATTAGACCACTTGGCTGACAGTGCTTTCTTATGTCTTGGTAATAAGCAGCATGTAGCTTCCTCTACAGGATTTATGGGTCAAGAGATGCATGGCCTGGAACCACTGTTAGAATTGGACCTGTCTGAACCAGAAGTAGATAGAATAATGAAAGATAAGTGGGTACAACAGCTGGTTGAGAAAGTAAAAGAAGCGAACTAACATAAGGGGCAACCTTTTCACATAGAGAGTGGTGCATGTATGGAATGAGCTGTCAGAGGAAATGGCTGAGGCTGGTAAAATTACAGCATTTAAAAGGCACCTGGATGGGTATATGAGTAGCAAGTGTTCAGAGGGATATGGGCCAAGTGCTGGCAAATGGGACTAGATTAGGTTAGGATATCTGGTCGGTATGGACAAGTTGGACCAATGTTTCCATGCTGTACATCTCGAGAACTCGATGTAGTCGCAAATAATATGGGAAGGAAGAAACACTTTGGCTCAAAGAAACAGCTGCAGATGGGACAACAGGTAATGATACCCATACATCAAACAAAATCCTTCCTGGCCCCTAGATTTGTAGGACGATATGAAGCGATAGAAAAAGCAAGTCCATCAGTATACACAATGCTAACAACCCCTAACAAGACAATGGTTGGTATCAAACTAACCAACTAAAACCATTTGGAGGGGGCAGGATATCCCAGAGTTAGGAAACTTAGAATGGGACTGGTTTTGGAACCCAGACCTGGGGATTGTGGAATCACAGCATCCTAAACAAAAATGGAGAACCAGCAGGTGCACCATTATCTCCTCACCCCTTAGGGGTCAGATGGACTCCTTGGGCTCACCAATGGAAATGAAAATGAAGGAAAAAGAGGAACAAACTAAATGAAACATCCAACCACCAACCAAAATGGATGAGAGGAAGGGATCGTAGGCTGGAACCAACCCTTGATGTACATGAATTGGCTGAGAGGGTGAACCAGGTTAGTACCATAAATACAATAAAAAGGAATAAAAATCAGATTGATTGCATGTAAGAGCAGAAATGACATTTCTTTTGTAGGACATGCAAACGTGGAAGATCATTATTATTGTTTTCCATGGAATGAGTGTTCCTTCCATGGGGAGTGATTTTTTTAAAAATGAATAAGCGGGGATAATATTGGTTGATTCTGAACGACACATATTACATGTTCGAACAAATGTCACGGTATTGGTCACGTGTTGGGAAGAAATGTGTCACCAAGGCCCGTCCATGGGCTCTTCCAACCCTACTTTCCAATCTTTGCACCAGTGGCCAAGAAAGCAGACTTATTCATTACATGGTCTGCAACAAAATTAATTCTTAGGGGGCTTACATGTTTCAAGGGAAAAGTTTCCTAAGAGTCCAAAATTGTTTGTATTTCTGAGTCCGGTAGACTGTATCATGGTGGAATGCAAGTCTGAGATTATGCCAATGGTCAGAGACGTTGAGGAAAATTTAAGTACATGTCCAGTGACAGGATCAGCTTTGATGCTTTATAGGGACAATTACCCACTACCACAACTCAAACCACTACCACAATGACCACCAGAGCTAACTCAGAATCACAATGTAGTGAATGAGATACGGGGGAAGATTAGCTCTTGAAGAAACTGAAGAGATAGTTACTCTAGTACCAGTATATAGACACATACAGGTAGTGTTTAACCTGACAGATATACAGGTGCCATCCTGGTGTGATAGCACAATCCGGCAGCTCTTCAACCGTGTACACCGAAGACAAATTAGTCATAGTGAATTCACATTGCAAAGAAAAAAGGTGGAAGAGAGGCTTGGTAGAGCTAGTGGGAGCAGGCTATGCGTCAGGAGTAGAGACCGCTAACACGCTTGTCACAGCAGAATTGGAGGTTCAACTAAGTTTCCTTCAGGAAAATTAGGATAATAGTAGATTAGGAATATCAGGGATCAAGAAATAACAGGTAGGATAGAACAGCAAGTGGCACAGGTAGTCTGGGCACCATCAAATGTTAAGACTCCTTCAGAATATTACTAGCGAGATTATCGACAGGATAGCTTAGAGGCAACACGCGATAATAAAGCAACATTTTGTTCAACATACACTAGTTGGCTTTTGTATATGGTTAGCACAAATAGATGCTCACAGAGAACCAGACTGGGTGTCAGATGAGCAACTGAGGGCATATATGGGGAAGAAGACGCCCCTATTCACCTCAGGAGGTCTCACTCCCATCAACCAGGTCTTGTTGATAATGAAGGTCAGTTTTACTTTGATACAATGCTTCATATACCCAAACATGGGGACAAGTTCATATCATGGGTAAATATCATGAAGGAATACGGATATCATTAAGTAACTCATCAATCTACACTACAGTTTTAGAGGGATCTAAAATAGGAGTGGATTTGCCCAGATGCCATCAAGGGGGGAAAACCACTGGGCAGGTCTGAAAGAAATGATCAAAGAAGAGCTAACTCGGTGTGGATTTGCCTCGAGAGTTTTCATTGATTATTCACAGGCTGGATAGACAAACTTATTAAGTACGCCTACGTAGGAGACATCTACTATGTCACCATGGCAGACTCATGATACCAAAACGGATGGGCATGGTATACCTTTGATGACAGAATATGACAATCAGCAATATCTCTTCTGACTTAACCATTAGCCACAAAGTTTTGTTTAAGCCAGAACCTGATCAGAAACTGCACATAAGTCAATCTGTCCACCCAAATGATACAGAAGACAATTTGTGCTGAATTTTAGCTACAGAAATTCCATACTTCACTGCAGACTGGGTGAAGATCGTTTTTGAGGCAAAGGAAGTTATCCATAAATGGGCTATGCACAAGGAGATTAAACTCATGCAGAAGAGGTAAAGAGAGACTTGCAGGCAGTAAAATTTGGAACAGGGTACTGAACACTCAGGTCCACCCGTGGATCAGAACGGTGTCTCATGTGATTGTTTTACAACAATAAGTATGACAAATTGTAGTACTAGTCATATTTTTATGTTAAAATGCAAAGTTAAGAAATGGAATGGAATGACAACAGGGATTTGTTTCAGATACAAAAGATAGCTCATACTGAAGAAGTTTTGTAATGGATTATTATAGGCTAGGAATAACGTAAACATAGCTTGTTCATACCATTTCTTGCTATTCATTCATTTGTCATTTAGAGTCATAGAGATGAACATCATAGAAACAGACCCTTTGGTCCAACTCGTCCATGCCAACCAGATATCCAACCCAATCTAGTCCCACCTGCCAGCACCCGGCCGATATCCCTCCAAATCCTTCCTATTCATATACCCATCCAGATGCTTTTTAAATGTTGCAATTGTACTAACCTCCACCAATTCCTCTTACAGCCCATTCCACACACTGACCACCTTCTGCGTGAAAAATTGCCCCTTAGGTCTCTTTTCTTACCCTCTTGCTCTGGACTCCCCACCTCAGGCAACAGACTTTGTCTATTTATCCTATCCATGCCCCTCATGATTTTATAAACCTCTATCAGGTCACCCTTCAGCCTCCAATACATGTATTGATAATATGAATGTCTTACAAGATGTGAAAGGTGTATTACAATGTATTTGCAACGGAATGAGACTGATTTGCAACTTTTATGTTTAAGACTTTGGTTTTGATAAGTATGATGATCTAAATGGCATTGCAGATAACACAACTGGAATAATGCTTTGCTGAGAAAACATTGCTGTAAGGAAGTAATGCTCACCACCATCTGGAGGACATAGCAAATCCAATAGAGATGATCCTCAGATAAATCTTTGGTTCAAAAGGTTGCCGGGGTGGTTGGGGGTTGGATAAGGCTGAAGATAACTGGAACTGACAGTAATTGAAGAGACTTAACAATGGGCTGTTATGTGAATGAAATTACACTGAGTCAGTCAGGTCTGCTAAGGTTTAAAACTGCAGGAAATCAGGAACTGCTGTCTCTTGCAGATAAGATATACATTTGAACAAAACATTTGGGATTGGTCACTTGCACAGATAAGTCCAAATAAGACACATTATTGGCACAGAGACTTGTCTATAAAGAGTTTGAAGAAATCTCGTTGTACAACAACACTTCGAAAGATTCAAGTTGTGCAAATACCCTATATCAGAAGACGTGGTGAAGACATGGAGCAAAATCTCAGCTTGGCTGTTGTGAACTCTCCCAAGTAATAACATTAGGGTTTTGTTACAGAAATCAGGGTAGTGAAAGACAGTGATTGAGACATCTCTAGTAGTAAAAAGTGTGTGTTATTCGTTCGAGAACTTAAATGAATTGTGGTTTTATAGAGCTCGAAGTATCTCCGCTGCATCTTCGTCAATCATATGTATTGTTTTCTCTCAGAGACAGGCAACACTTATCAAGTTTAAGTACCAACTCGGTAGGGATGAGAATAGACCAGGTAGTTAGTGATTTTAAGAGTTTGTGAGATTGCCACTCCTCAAATTTTGATAAGTATATTTCACTAGTAATAAATAGTTCTGTTCTTCATTAAACAAACTGTCAGAAGCCTTTGTGATAGGAGTATAGCTCAAGGGCAGTAAATTGACGGAAGGTCAATTGGACAAAGTTATTGAGATAACTTCACAAAACTTTCATCACATTACGAACCTGTAGTTTTCCACTTTGTTCGCATGGGAGGTTAATTCAGTGTCCACGATGATATGAGTGAAATTAAACATTTGCCTTGTTGTCCAAGACAAGACTGTACTCTAAAAAGTGAGGAATGTTATAGAATACTCCCCACTTAGCTCAATACGCGCTGCTCCAACATTCAAGAAGCTTGACACCATCCAGGACAAAGCAGCCCTCTTGACTGGCACCACATTCACAAGCACCAACTCCCTCCCAATGCTCAGCAGCATGTACTACCTACTGCAGAAATTCAAAGATAGACAGTACCTTCCAATCTTGAAGAACAAAGCCAATAGATACATGGGAACATCGCCACCTACAAGTTCTCCTCAAAGCCACTCACTATCCTGATTTGGAAAGATGTGGCCATTTTGTCACTGTTGCCGAGTCAAAATCCTGGATTTCCCTTCCTAAAGGTATTGTGGGTCAACCTACAACATGTGAACTGCAGCAGATCAAAAAGGCAACTCACCACCATCTTCTCAAGGGCGACTAGGGACAGGCAATAAATGGTGGACTGACAGCAACGCCCAGGCCTCAAGTAAATTAAAAAAAAATAAAATTGTTAAAACTTTAGGTGGCTCATTGGTACAGATTTAATGAATCAATAAGCCTGGGTTATGCTTCAAGTTTCTATTTCTTGTCGTACCAAGAAAGGTCCTTCAGAATCAAAGATCAGGTGGTGCAAGGCAACCAACTAGTAAATTAGCAAAATTGTTTTTTTATTTTTGAAACAGTATTGCACCAAGTTATGCGTTAATAGATTCACCACAGTTCATGGGGCACTAATCACAAAGATCACTGCAGCCACAAGCTGCACTGTATTGTAAAGGGATTTTATATTGTTGCTATTGAATCAGCAAGAACAAAAAAAAATGAAATAATAGTTTGTAAATGTGCCATGTAGAGAGTTTTAAATGTATTCTTGGGGCTTAGTAAATCAATGGAAGCTGCTGCTGAAGGTGGAGTTACAGATTCAATACCAGTTCCAAACCAGGCCGAAAGGTCATGAATTCCATCAGTCTGCTCAATATTTTGTTTTGTTTGGGGAGGAACTGAAAGTCTGAAGAGCCTTTTCTTCTGACACAGTCACAATTAAGTCACTGTGCCATACTTTAATTCATTGTCTGTTTCTAATACCTGTTATCCTGTAGCTTCTGCAAGCCCTCAACTAGCCGACCTCAAATTGGTGCTAATGTGTAATCACTCTCACTCAGGTCCTTGGCTTATTTCCTGCCCCTTCAACTAATAACACAACTACTTCTGGCCAAGTCAGCTTCAGGGCACTTGCACATTTTTTTTCTGCTGCTGCTCTCCAGCTACCTGGGTCAATTCCCTTATCCACACAGTGCTAATTCTTGAAATGCATGCTGTTCTGGACCAATGAGTGACTGACTATACCTCCCCACTCTTGCCACACAAAATTAGTGCAATACTAGGCATACCATGTCTTTCAGAGATATTATACAGCTCTGAAACAGGTAGGAATTGAACCCAGGCCTCCTAGTCCAAAGGCAGGGACACTACACTGTGCAACATGAGCCCTTGGGCATACCATCTCAGACTACACCTACAACTGGATTCAGGTATAATTGTGACAAGTACAGCATAAAAGGTACAAGTCAGCCCCTCAATCTTGGACTGCCTGATGCCATTTCAAACTTTATATCCTAAGGTGATTTAACTTCTATATCTATCAAGAGAATTCATCATCTCTCTTCCAAAGTTCAGGACAATACAAGAATAAACACACAGACAAAACCCTATGTGAAAACACAGGAATATGTTTTTAAAAAGAGCAAAATATAGAAAAATAAAAACTGAAGTAGGAGTTACATCACAAAATTGAGAGAGGAATAAAGGCTGACAGTGCTTTTTTTAACGGGCTTTTGAATGGCAAAAATAAACTAAATGGAAACAACAATTAAGAACAGATAGAAAAAAAACAGAAAACATAGCTGCAGAGAAATATATATTTTAATCATTCTACAAAATAACATTGTAAGACAAAGTTTTCCATTTTGACGCAAAAAATGCTTTCGAGACTGGATCTCTAACTAGTTTACATAAATGTTACAAATACATATCAGCTTCCCTACAATTATACAACTTTTAAACTTACCTGACAGATAAAAAAAATCCTAGAATAAAAGATCTGTTAGAATTTATATGCCCAATTCTGCTTTTTATTTATTTGTCCCTGATCTGATTACAACAAACTCCAGACACTAACACTTGGAGATCTGGAAAATCTGTTCCACATACTGCTTGGCCTATATCATTGACATTATAAATTTAATTTCAGAAATTGGATATTGTTTTAAGTACCTCCAAGAAAGAAAAACTCAGACCCCAAGAACAAATAGCCTATGGGCGGCACGGTGGCACAGTGGTTAGCACTGCTGCCTCACAGCGCCAGAGACCCGGGTTCAATTCCCGCCTCAGGTGACTGACTGTGTGGAGTTTGCATATTCTCCCCGTGTCTGCGTGGGTTTCCTCCGGGTGCTCCGGTTTCCTCCCACAATCCAAAGATGTGCAGAGTCAGGTGAATTGGCCATGCTAAATTGTCCGTAGTGTTAGATAGGGGGTGAATGTAGGGGTATGGGTGGGTTGCGCTTCGGCGGGTCGGTGTGGACTTGTTGGGCCGAAGGGCCTGTTTCCACACTGTAAAGTAATCTAATCTAATCTAATCTAATCACTTAATAAAATTGGAGCCAAATTGGAAACTGCATTTGCCTACAATAGAACATCTCAAAGTGTTTTGCAATTAATAGATTAATTACAGCAGCCTACTAGCCTTTGGTAAAGTTTCAAACAGCAAATAAAATTAATGAGCTAATTTACTTTTGGTGATGTTGGACAGGCTATTACATTTTGTTAGTTAAACTATCAAGGGATATGAAGCAAAGACAGGTCTCTTGGAAAAAAAATGGCAAAACAGGCATAAAGTGATCAAATGGCCCACTCTTGATCCAATGCAAACTTTATGCTCTTCTACAAATGGTGCCAGATGACACTCAGTTGAATGGGTAGATAAGGTCTTGATTTATAATAATGTCCAAAACTACCAGGTTCCATTAATGAGGACAAGGAAGGAGGGCAGGGGAAGTAAATATTGCAGGTGAATTTTAAAAATGTAACAGCAATATAAACTGCCAAAATATAATGTGGCAAATTTCATTGCTATTTCCATCTTCCTCTCACAAAACTGGTGCTTTATGTAAAGATCAATTTCAAATCAGTGGACTCAATGCAACAATCTTTCTCCAGGCTCAGTTCTGTGATAAGGTAATGCAAATGTGTTACATTAGAGAATTATATCAACTCTCTGTAGAAAAAAGTCCTAGTCTATCAGGGAACGTTAGAAATGCAGCTCATCTGCCAGCAATTACAAAGCTGAACAACATTAAGCAACAACCTTGCTCATAAACCATTTTTAGGTGCAAGATTGCACAGCTTTGATGAAAGACTATATATGAAATGTTAACATGCTTTCTGGTTTCATATTCTTAATAACTTGGTGCGCTTTGTCAAAACTTTCTACTTTTATTGAAATTACCAACACATGCAGGTTTCTTAAACCTTGCTTGTCCTTATGATCAAGTATTACTGGAGGAACATCCTGGGGGAGAATATACAGTAGAGAATCAATTTGCTAGTCTTCCTAAAAAGATGTAATAAGACACTTTTAGGATTATGACTGTATAAAGGTGCACCAACAATCCTTACTGGTTTCTAACCAATAATCAGCAGATGAGCACATACACCCAACCCAACACAACATCCATTACAGATTAGGAATCTTGAGTTTGGACGCGTGGCTATTTCAGTTAGGCCAGGCTGTAAACTAAGTCCAGCACAGTACAAAATAATCTCC
The DNA here is from genome assembly GCF_037043375.1 of Chiloscyllium plagiosum. NCBI lineage: Eukaryota > Metazoa > Chordata > Chondrichthyes > Orectolobiformes > Hemiscylliidae > Chiloscyllium > Chiloscyllium plagiosum. The sequence goes on along the minus strand of NW_028270172.1, from coordinate 46,033,174 downwards.
TGAAAATCTGAATCAGCCGGGTAAATGACCTTTCATGTTCACCTTTAAAAACATCCTGTTGTACCATAGCAGCAAAGTGAAGATTTACTCTGGCAGTGTGAACACAGTTTAGCTAAAAACGATTAGTCCATTCTACAGCAGTTAGGAGATCTGTGCTCCTCCAATTCTGGTTGCTTTGGCATTCAGAATTCTAATCGCTCCACCATGGTAATCAACGCATTCAGCTGTCAAGACCTGAACTTTTTTCTGTTAAATCTCTAGCTCTTCTCCCAAATGTTTAAAACACTCCTTCCAGCCTTTCTCTTTGACTAAGCATTTTTACATCTGCTCTAATGTTTCCTTATGTGATACATTAATGCTGCTGTGAACTACTCTGGGTTTTTAAATACAATAAAGGCACCAGGTAAAAACAAGCCGCTATTGATTCAGAAAGATAGGTGAAGAACAAACAAGACAAAGCAAACTCTTACACATTTGGCAAATCTTCAGTTACCATCCTGCCCCAATGTAGTAGACTTTCAGATCAAACATAAGATGATTGTAAATTTTGACCTTGCAATACTTTTGAATATTTCGTTGATAAACACTAAAGAATTGAGGTACTAAAAGGGTCAAAAGTTGAACAATTACCATACTGAGCACCAGATTACTTCATACAGATTAGGAATCATTCTCCCCGTGTCTGCGTGGGTTTCCTCCGGGTGCTCCGGTTTCCTCCCACAATCCAAAAATGTGCAGGTTAGGTGAATTGGCCATGCTAAATTGCCCGTAGTGTTAGATGCAGGGGTAAATGTAGGGGTAGGGGTATGGGTATGGGTGGGTGCGCTTCGGCGGGTCGGTGTGGACTGGTTGGGCCGAAGGGCCTGTTTCCACACTGTAAGTAATCTAATCTAATAGTATCCCTGTTGCTGTGAAAACAGCAAACAGTCAGTTGAATTTTGGAATGGCAATTCCGTATCATTCTCCTTGAGGGAAATAAAACATCTGAGACTCTGGGGAAAAAAGGAATGCATTCACAAAATTGAGAAGAAATTTTTTAAAAATCATGATTTTGGGGAGGTCTTTTCCATTCGTTAGAAAGTCCAAAACCAAGACTGACAGCGATGAATCCAGTAAGGACTTAAGATATATCATTATTCAGTGGTTAGAATGCAAAATTCACTATCACGCTGACTAGTTCAACAGCATAGATGCATTTAAGCTGAAGCTAGTTAAGTATGGTAAGTGAAAAAGAAATCGTTGATAAGAGTTTAATGAAGGCTGGAGAAGGCTTGTGGGGAGGCAAATACCAGAATTGGTTTGTTTCTGTGCTCTAAATTCTAGAGCTATGTAGTGGGTCAAATTATATATTTTTAATTTGTAATCATTAAATTAAATGGGGTCACAGTTTACTCAATTTTCCAATTTACAACAAGTCAAAACCTGTTTAGTCATATTCCATTTACAACGTAAAACTGAAATGGGTGTAAACAATATTTTTGCTTTAATTAAATATATGAATTTTTTTAAATACCAAATTTGTTCATAACTATGTATGAAACAGTACAAGAGTTTGAGACAGGAAGAACGAGCAATACACCTCATAGTATAGCACAGCATGACCTCTGCCATTCATTCAGATGTGCAAATGAATGGCAATAAATCTACATGCTCAGTATGGTACACCTGCTGATGCTTTTCTGGGTTGATATCCCTATCATCTGAACACAGTCAGAATGTGGAGAACATCAATTCAATAAAAGGATCAGGCAGCTACATTAAGATAACTGAAGCACTTTAGTAGTTGGAAGCTCCAGCATTTTCTAGGTTCAGAATTTCTGTTCCTCATCATTGTATTAATCTGCTTATTATCCAAGTTGCATGATCACGATAGAAAAACAATGTTTCTTGCAGTAAATATGAAGCCAATCAATCCTCATTTGAGGAAACCTCCTCCATACAAAACAGAACTAGAGATTTAGAAACAATGGCTAATTCAGTATCAGTAAATTTGCTTACCTCACAAAATACAGCAATATCGTCAGACATCAAAGAAAGCATTCTATCCACTTTCAATGTATATAATCTTCAATTCCATTCCCTGCACCCAGTTTAAACGTTCTGCCCAGTCTGACAGAACACCGCAGTTGATTTAAGATGCAGTACGTTTTATGATTTTGTAGCAGGTAAATGGAATTAAGAGTACCTTAACAAGGTTTGTATCTGCACAGAAAAGATGTTCATGTGGCGTCATGAAGAATATAGAGGCATAGAGATGTACAACATGGAAACAGATCCTTCGGTCCAACCCGTCCATGCCGACCAGATATCCCAACCCAATCTAGTCCCACCTGCCAGCACCTAGCCCATATCCCTCCAAACCCTTCCTATTCATATACCATCCAAGTGCCTTTTAAATGTTGCAATTGTACCAGCCTCCACCACATCCTCTGGCAGCTCATTCCATACACATACCACCCTCTGCGTGAAAAAGTTGCCCCTTGGGTCCCTTTTATATCTTTCCCTTCTCACCCTAAACCTATGCCCTCTAGTTCTGGACTCCCCGCCCCATAGGGAAAAGACTGTCTATTTATCATATCCATGCCCCTCATAATTTTGTAAACCTCTATAAGGTCACCCCTCAGCCTCCGATGCTCCAGGGAAAACAGCCCCAGCCTGTTCAGCCTCTCCCTATAGCTCAAATCCTCCAACCCTGGCAACATCCTTGTAAATCTTTTCTGAACCCTTTCATGTTTCACAACATCTTTCCGATAGGAAGGAGACCAGAATTGCATCCAATATTCCAACAGTGGCCTAACCAATGTCCCGTATAGCCGCAACATGACCTCCCAACTCCTGTACTCAATATTCTGACCAGTAAATGAAAGCATACCAAACGCCTTCTTCACTATCCTATCTACCTGCGACTCCACCTTCAAGGAGCTATGAACCTGCACTCCAAGGTCTCTTTCTTCAGCAACACTCCCTCGTACCTTACCATTAAGGGTATAAGTCCTGCTAAGATTTGCTTTCCCAAAATGCAGCACATTGCATTTATCTGAATTAAACTCCATCTGCTACTTCTCAGCCCATTGGCCCATCTAGTCAAGATATTGTTGTAATCTGAGGTAACCCTCTTCGCTGTCCACTACACCTCCAATTTTGGTGTCATCTACAAACTTACTAACTGCATCTCTGATGCTCACATCCAAATCATTTATGTAAATGTCAAAAAGTAGAGGACCCAGCACCGATCTTTGTGGCACTCCACTGGTCACAGGGCCTCCAGTCTGAAAAACAACCCTCCACCACCACCCTCTGTCTTCTACCTTTGAGCCAGTTCTGTATCCAAATGGATAGTTCGCCCTATATTCCATAAGATCTAACCTTGCTACCCAGTCTCCAATGGGGAACCTTGTCAAACACCTTACTGAAGTCCATATAGATCACATCTACCGCTCTGCCCTCATCAATCCTCTTTGTTACTTCTTCAAAAAACTTAATCAAGTTTGTGAGACATGACTTCCCACGCACAAAGCCATGTTGATAATCTCTAATCAGTCCTTGCCTTTCCAAATACATGTACATCCTGTCCCTCAGGATTCCCTCCAACAACTTGCCCACCACCGACGTCAGGCTCACGGGCCTATAGTTCCCTGGCTTGTCCTTACCACCCTTCTTAAACAGAGGCACCACGTTAGCCAACCTCCAGTCTGTCGGCACCTCACCTGTGACTATCAATGATACAAATATCTCAGCAAGAGGCCTAGCAATCACTTCTCTATCTTCCCACAGAGTTCCCGGGTACACCTGATCAGGATTTAGCTAACTTTATGCGTTTCAAGACATCCAGCACTTCCTCCTCTGTAAAATGGACATTTTGCAAGGTGTCACCATCTATTTCCCTACAGTCTATATCTTCCATATCCTTTTCCACAGTAAATACTGATGCAAAATACTCGTTTAGTATCTAATCAACAAATTAATTCACTTCAACAATAATAGTAAACCAGACACTCACTGTAAAGCACTAAGGGATGTACTGTTGCATTTATCTAGCACCCCTAACTGCAAGGTATTGTTGTCCTATATCCCATTATTTCCCCCCCCAACATTTCCTCAGAATGCAGAAGGTGGAGACAAGGCTAAACTGTAACCCATTTCCAGCTGAAAGGTGAATTATTTTCACAACATGAATGGCTTGCTTGGCAATTTCAAGGAGTTTTTCCAAGTTATCTAGTGCAGATGTTGCTAAATTAGTTGTTTTACAAGAGCTTTCAAGGTCATATTTTTCTGAAATCAGGCTTACTCAAGTAAATTTTACAATTTGTCATGGTGAGATTTGTACTCATCACCTCAATTCCTGGTCCAGTACCATGACAACACTTACTCTCATTTACTTTAGAACAACAAGTTTTAAGAGGGCAACAAAATGGTATTTCAAGCATGCTGGCGTAGAAAAGATGTTGTGTATAAGAAAACTTTACAGAAATATTTCAATGTAATGGATTATGCCTTTCTGCCTGTATCACTAGACTGTCATGGTATATTAACTTTCATTTTTAACCACTCAACAGTAGATTGTAATCAATTTCAAATTTATGCTTAATGCAACAAGATTAGTCAATATTGCACAGGATTGTTTACTGCGGCACTGAACTAAATGACAAGGTTTGTTTTTCACCAATAACTGATACGTCAGGAATATTGAGAGTTTAAATTTACTGATAAATAATATGAACATTCTGAAATATTTGCAGATTGCAACATTTCAACCCACCTGAATTCATTCAGCATCCTCACTGCTACAATTGGTTCTAAATAATTCCAGGATTTTCTTAGCATCTCTACCGGGAAGCCTATTTTGATTGGTCCTAAATTAGTACTTTTAATGTAATGTTCCAATTTAGCTTGAAGCAATTTCCCATTTTTTAAAAATGGCATTATTAATGTCATTACTTCCAAGGTCATCTCTAAGATGCATCCTGTCTTTTATCACAGCTGAAATCTGGGATCAGACACATCATTTTTCTTCACAGTTTCCAATGCTTGAATGCATTATTGTGCCTCTGTAATCAGAGCCGGACATGATGTGCCAAGTGTGAATTGACCTGAGCTCTACACAGCTTCAGCATGATTTGCTTACCGCTCTGCTTCGTTAGAAACCCTCCAATTACATTAACCATTACTGCAACAAACTGCAATACTTACTGAAATGTAACCCTACACAAGAATGATTTACATGCAAACAATTCTCCCAGTCCCAGGATTCTCTTTTCTGATGGCTAATCAATCATATTTTTCCAAGAGATGTTTCTCTGAATGAATACTCGGGCAAGGACAGAAAATTACAGATTCTGATCCTTTTCTTGCCCAGTTTAAACTTCCCAAAAGGCAGCAGACACATGGAACATGGAGATCTGGCTGAAATATCAAAGCTCAAATTGCATTTGCGTATGAATGAAAACCTTTGTAGGAGTTACCAGGAAAGATTGACGAAAATTAGAACACTTAAGAAAAATACATGGCCTTGTTATTTCATTATGCTCCCTGGTTACTCATAAGTTATTGACAATGTAACAAGCAAATTTTACTTCCATAGCATAGCATTGTAGGTTATCAGCAAAACGAATCAACTGAAATTACACAGGATTTGGCTGACAAACTACCACAAGGCATAAATGGTTCATCTATTACCTATTTGTGTCAGTTCAAAGATGGTGGCAAAAGAAAAATCATCCTCACTCTCTCCTCCACCTCCAACTCCACCCCCGCCCCCTCCACAAACCCCAGGTCATGGACTATGGAATGCTTATGGTTTTGCTTGAATTCCTGTTTCACTTTCAACCACAAAACGACCAAAAAGTAGTTAAATAAGTATGTTAGAAAATCTGCTTCTGTGCTCTGGCAAAAATTCACTTCTCCAAACTCCAACAGCTACTTCAGATGAAAGAATTATATGTATACATGTACATATGCACCTACACATACTTATCATAAAATATTCAAAGGCACTTCATATCAGACAAAAAAAAATGAAGTCATTGAAATGAATAGTATGAATGGTGACAGAAAACGCTTGTAGATTTTAAAGTGCCTCTTAAAAAAGAGACAAGAACAATGAGTCAGAGGGTTTATGGGCTAAATTCCCAAAATTCAGACAGTAGCATAACCGTGACAATTCAACCTTTTCAGTTTCTCTAAATTGTCTATAAAGGAACACGTAAACAGCTACCCTGTCAGCTGCCTGCTAGTTTCAAGAGTGGCAGAAGCGAACAAGTGCTGGAGAGATTGAAGAAACACAAATGCCAAGTACAGTAATAGAAATAAATACAACATTACAAAGAAAACAGTGACGCAATTGGCCCCCTTGCATATGATGGATCAACAAAAATGCTAAAATTAGATTGTTTAAAAATATCTCCACCCTTGATTTCTATTTTAATGACAATCCTTCTTATTATGATGGCAAGATGCCCAAAGTGCCACTGGGAATTTGGATCTCCATACTTCCTGTCAACAGATCAAGTACCACAGAAAATATATTGCAGATTATCTGCTGCAGACAAACTAAAAGATTGTGATTTGCTAAACAACATTAGAGCAAATAAATTGATTTTTTAAAACATTGGTAAGACTATTCAGGAATCAGTCAATTTAAATTCAAAGCGTACATGATATTAGGAATTATTTGCATTAAATTTTTTTTTCCTGCTGTGTGCAACAGGCTTTTTTGGGGTAAGGGAAAAGAGAAGGATTAGAGATAGAGAATAATAAAGAGCCCAGGGATGGAAAGGAGCACAATTATTTTAATAGCAATTTCATCGGGTATTGTTGTAGAAAATATTTCAGTTACCAAACCATCTTGGCACTTCACAAAACAAAAATCTATTTTACATTACTATTCCAAAAGTGGGGCCCCAATCTTTCTCACTCACAAGAGGCAATTTATAGCAGAAACATGAGATTCACTGAATTCAATTGATTTTTGAAAAACAGCTTCCTCATTTATTAGATATCATTTAGTAGAAGGGAAATACAAAATGTTTGAACTGCCCTGAGACCACTAGGGTTTGAAAAAAATACTGTCAAGCACTCAAGTTTCTTAAAGTATTGTTTCAAAATTATCTTACCTTTGGACTATGAAAAACATTTTATGGTGAAAATGCTTTAAAATATAGTTCTAGCAGGTACTTAAATATCAACAGCCTATAAAAAAACAAAAAATCTATATCACATAAAAGCAAAGAAGAACTAGGAGCAGGAGCAGGCAATTTAGCCCCTCGAGCCTGCTCCAAGAACACAATACAATTATGGTTGTTCTAATCTCAGCCTCAGCTCCACTTTCCTGCCCGTTTCTCATAACTCTTTAACCCATTTCTAATTAAAAATCTTCCTGTCTCCTCAGTTATACAGTGTCACAGCATCCACCACTGAGGTTGTGAATTCCACAGATTCATGACCCTTTAAGAGAAGTAATTTCTCCCTGCTGCGGATTTAAATCTGCCACCTCTTAACCTAAAGCTATGATCTTTCAAAATTGTCCCACAAAACATCTGCTCTACTTTGCCAATCCCTCTTAGCATCTTGTACACTTCAATTAGATCTCTGCTCACCTTTCTAAACTCTAGCATATATAGGCCTTAACTGCTCAATCTCTCCTTCTAAAACAAGTTTTTTATCTCAAATTAATCTGGTGAATGTTCTCTGAACTGCCTCCAGCGCAGTTACATTCTTCCTCAAGCAAGAGGACCAAAACTGTACACAGCATTCCAGATGTGGTCTCAACAATGCCTTGTCTAATTGCAACACCTCCCTACTCTAATAGTCATTTCTTTAGCAATAAATGCTAAAATGCCTACTGTTGTTAGAATGCTGAATGGACTCTCAAGCTCTTTAACATTTGCCTGTATCTGTTTTTGTTTTAGAAGTTTAACTATTATTTATTTATCCATGTTACTTAACTATGTGATCTGCCTCACAAAACTCTCAAGCTTTTCACTGTGCCTCGGTACACGTGACAATAATTTCATTTCAATTCATGCCTACATAATTACATTACTTTATTTAATACCAGAACATTACTGTGGGACTCAGGTTTCTCAACTTCAAACTAAATTTGAAATTCCAGCATGCTACGATCACTCTTCCCTAGAGGATCCATTATTATTGTGATAATTAATTAATCCCAATTCATTACGCAATAGTAAACCCAAAATAGCCTGCTCCCTGGTTGGTTTTCCAAAATATTGCTCCAAAAACCAAATCTCCAATACAATCTATGAACTCTCCCTTGAGGCTACCTTTGTCAATTTGATTAATCCAATCAATATGCATATTAAATTGTATGTAGTCAATCATGGTTGATTTTAACTATAAGGTCTTTTGGCCTCCGATGCATTCCCTCCCTTTACTACTTTGCCTTTCTCTTTCATTAAAAAGTCTTTTGAAAACCTTTCCTTCAACTTTCATACTAGAAACTAGAGCCCTCTCCCCCCACTTAGTAACAGATATACTAAGGGATAAACTTCCTCAATGTAGTATAGACAATGGAAGTCTCTGTGGCAGAGTGATACTGTCTCTCTAAGTCAGCCACCTAGGTATAAGTTCCATCTAGTCTAGAGGTCATAACATCTATAACCAGGTTGATTAAAAATCACATCTGTTTGAAGGGCTCTTGTACTGTCATTGTACTGTCCCTACCTCTGAGCTCATCTCCAAGGTGGTTATTATACAAACACCTGGTTAAAGACACTGACTGATAACACAATATTCAACAATCACAGCAATAAAGGCAGCATTAAGCTACCAAAAGATCCAAACTATTTTCATTCCAGTTCAAAATGAAAATGCCCACTCAAATCAATCCAGTTTGAGGTTTGCAGACTGTGATAGAAGAAATAAATAGACCAAGCCTAACATGACACATTACTTAAAACCCTATATAACCACCCGTTCAACTACAGAGCACCTGTTTGTACAGATAATGGTACCAGCACCTAGATTCTCGAAGCTTGCCACTACACACATTATTGACATTGTTTAGTTAAAAATCAGTGCTCTTCTAACCAAAGTTCCAATCTATAAAAACATCTTCTGAGATTACCTTTAGAAAGAATTAAACATGTCACAGACTTTTTTCAACTTTTTGAAAACCAAAGCCTTCAATACAATAGTTTTGCGTAATGGCTGTGCAGCCAGCGATTAGATTTTACAACTGTACAATAAACTTACAACTTTATTCAGCTGTACAAATCGTTGACACTCCACATCTAGATATATATGGAGTGCAGAAATGTCAATATCTATATAGTTTGCCTTTGTTTTGCTCATGTAACTGTGCTACTCTCAGTAGAACTTATCCAAAAGCAAACCAGTTTTAATTTTGTTTCACCTGGGATCTAAAATAATACCATATTTGCATAATAATTAAAAAAAACACTGCAGTATTTCAGAGGCACAGGGTTAAAAATGAAGTTGAAGGATCAGATATTAGTAGGGTTATTAACAGCTTGACAAAGAGGGGAAGTTTTAAGGACTCAAATTAAGATGAACTAAGCTAGAGGGAGATTTGAACTGCAAAGCTACAAGATTGCAGAAATGAGATGGTAAAGGAATTTAAACACAAAATTGAGATTTTAAAATAAAGTACTGTGGAACTGAGTAAGTGAGGTCAGGACAGATGAAAGAGCTTGCCTTGTTGTCTGATAAGAGATTTGGCAGCTGAATTTTGAACACATTTAAAAGGTGGAGCTTAGAGAAAGGAAAGCCAGTTAGGAGAGCATCAGAATGCATAAAAGATTCACAGCACCTGGGCTGAGGTAGGTACGGAAGCAGGAACTAATATGGAACTGAAAGTAGATGGTGCCTTTCATGATGGAAAAGAAATGAAAGGGTCAGAAACACAGCTCAGAGCCAAACAGCTCTATATTCAACTGTGTTCCAGACAATCATCATGAATGGGAAAAAAAATTGGTGTCTGGTGTCAAAGTGAAGGTACCACAAGCATGCAAACTGCAAGTTGGGGAAAAAAAAATGGTCAACTTGAGGTAAAATGCAAATGAAGAACACAAACCACTACTGGACATATTCAGAGTTTGAATGGATAAATAGAATGAAATCAAGGGTGAGTAGTTCCAGTGAACTAGGAAGCTGAAGAAAAACAATGGAGAAAGATGGCATTGTTAGTCACCCTAATCGTTGCAAAGTAATATATAGCAGTTACAGTCAATGGATGCAAATTGATTAATGCTATGGCAGGGAGGAAAGATTCAACAGAGAACTGTATGCAATACCATAATGAATGGGGAGATGAGACTTTCCAACTTTTAATTCAAGTAAAAAAAATTTTAATGATATGAGACAAGAACTTTCAAAAATTGACAGGAGTACCTGCTCGCAAGTACATAGACATCTCATATGTGAGAGGCTTTCAAAAGTGTGAAAGCAAGAGTTCATAGTCATTATGTTCCTGTTAGAGTAAAAGGTAAGGCTGGTAAGATTAGAGAATGACGAATGAAAAGATATTGAGTCAATAATGAAAAATAATAATAGATATAAACAATTGGATTCAAATGAATCGCTTGAACAGCATAAAGAGTATAGGGGTATTCTTAGAGGAAAGGCAAAGAGAGGATATGAGATAGCCTTAGCAAATAAGGTTCAGGATAATCCAAAGATATTCTACAAGTACATTAAGAGGAACAGAACAACGAGAGAGAGAATGGAGCCCACTAAAAATCAAAGAGGTCATCTTTGTGTTGAACCTCAAGAAATGGGAGATATTGAGTGAATATTTAGCATCAGTTTTTGCTGTGGAGGAAGAAATAGAGGCTAGAGAACTCATGGAAGTACAGAGGAACCTCGATTATCCACACGAGATGGGCGGGCACTATTTTGTTCGGATAATTGACTATTTGGTTAATTGATTTCCTCTGGAGGTCAGAGTTTTCTGTGAAGTCTGCTTCCCATTCAGGAGGCTAGGCAAGACTGCACTACGCGCAAGACCCCACACCCCCGTCCGCTCCCACCCCATCCCCCCCTGCCTGCAATCTTGTCCACCCCCACCCCATTCGCTCCCCCCCAGCCCATCCCCATCGTCTGACCTATGTCCACACCCCCCCCCCCCCCCCCCCCCGCTCCTGGCAGCCAGACTGGACACCAACAGTAAGACTGCTGCTGCCTTTGTGGGGGTAAGTCTTCAAATAGCACGCACGCACATACACACACACACACTTTTTGACGGGTTCCACCTCTGCCCTGTATAGGACAATGTTGGAGCAATTATCTGGGGAAGGGGGGTTTAGGGTTCACCCCTGTGTAGAACTCCAGAGAAAGTGTGGGGAGAGAGACAGAGGGCAGGAGGTCAATTATTTGGAGACGGTGCCTGGACTGTCCAGGACTATTTTCAGCAGCATTTCAGTGAGGCGAGTTAGTTTTTAATCATTGTACCTGTAAACAAAAGACGTGATCAGGGCTGAAATGGCTCTATGACGTAATGTTTCTATTGGGACCTTGAGATCTCCTTTGAATAATTCAATATTCGGATAATTGATATTCGTAAAAAATTAGGTCCCTCTGTAAATATCGATGTTTTGAAAACAGCTCACATTAAAGAGGAAGTGCTGGAGGTCATAGAAAATATTGAGATGGATAAATCTCCAGGACCTGATCTAGTGTATCCTAGGAATTGGTGGGAGGTTAAGGGGGAAATTTTAAGACCCCATTCAGAAATACCTGTATCATCTTTAAGTATGGGCGAGGTGCCAAATGACTGGAGAGTGGTTAATGTTGTGCTTTGAAGAAGGGATGCAAGGAGAAGCTTGGGAGCTATAGATCCGAGAGTCTGACTTCTATGGTGGGTAAGTTATTGAGTCATAGTCAGAGTCATACAGCATGGAGACAGGCCCTCTAGCCCAAACTGGTCCATGCCAATTAAAATGTCTATCCACGCTAACCCCATTGGCCCATCCACTTCGAAACCTTTCTTACCGATGTATTTGTTCAAATGCCTTTTAAATGTTGTTAACGTACCCACCTCAACCACTTCCCCAGGCAGCTCATTCCATATGTGCATACCACCCTCTGTGTAAAAATGTTGCCCCTTTCATTCTTTCACCTCTAACCTTAAACTGATGCCCTCTAGTCCACAATTCCCCAACGCTGGGAAAAAGATTGAGTGCATTCACCCTATCCATGGCTCTCATGATCTTATATACTTTCATAAGATCCTGTCTCAGCCTCCTATGCTCTTGAAAAAAAGTACTAGTTTGTCCAATCTCTCCCTATAACTCAGAATGTTGAGTCCAGGCAACATCCCTTGTAAATTTCTTTTTCACTCTTTCCAGTTTAATAACAAAGATTAGTGGTATAGTGAACAGTGAAGGTTATCTAAGATTACAAAGAGATCTTGATCAATTGGAAATGTAGGGGCAAGTGATGATCCAAGTTGTGGGTGGGAACACATGAACACTTGGTCCCGCCAGATCTGGTGATGAAAGGTTAAATCAGATATGCATCAGATATTCTGATTTGCATTCTTTACACTTGAGGGGGCAAATACAGGTACCATACCAGGGAGACGATAAGAGCAAGAAAAGTGCTCAGGGAAAAGACTAAAATGTAGCATCTGAGCAAATCAAAATCTGAGAAGTATTATGGTTAGTGAAATACCAAAGTTCAAGGCAGTTTGAAGTTTGAAATGCAGCCATAAAATAATTTGGGGTTCAAAGGACAGGCACAGAAGAAAGATTTGTCTTTTCTCTATTTGCATGTAATTTCAGCACTTCAATCTTTCCAGCACTGCAGGATCTAAATCCTTTCACACTTTTTACGGCAGACTGCAAACACAGACAGTGGAAAAGGTTGTGGTGTGGGTTCAAAAATGGAGTAATCTGCTCAATGAAATCTATTTCCATCCGTGTGCCAATTAGAACCATAAACATAGCCAGTAATAAAGTCCATATAAAGGGGAGACATTCCGGAAAAAAAATACATGAATAAACTAAAAGTTATACAAATGAAGATCGTTACCTCCAACCTACATTAATTTGACTAATCAAAGTTACTTCATATGCACAGACTTACAATGCAAAACTCTGACCAGGAATGAGAGTTTTAACTACTTTCCCTGACTCATACTGTTTGCACTTACAACTGCAGCAAATCAGGAAAAGTAAGACAGTCTGACAAATTGGGACTTTTGAGAGTAATAAATAAGGAGAGGGTGGAGAGGCTGGGACATTTTTCAGTAGAGTGTGGAAGCTTAGAGGTGACCTTACAGAGGTGTGTAACAAACAATGAGAGGTATAGAGAAGGTGAAAGGTGTCTTTTCTCCAAGGTTGGGGATTTCAAGACTGGGGGCATATTTTTGAGAGGAGAAAGATTTTAAAAAAAAGCATGGGGACTTTTTTCTTAAATATACAGTGTGTGTGTGGAATGAAAGCCAGAGGAAGTGGTGGATGTCACTACGGTTACAATATTAAAAAGACATTTACATAAGTAGGTGATTAAGAAATGTTTGGAGGGATATAAGCCAAGCGCAAGCAAGTGGGACTAGTTTTGTTTGGGATTATGGTCAGCATGGACTGGTTGGACCAAAGAGTCGGTTTCCATGCTCTATAACAATGTCTCTACCTGACATCAACTCATATGGATCCATATTTAGAAAACTAACCTACTTTTCTCTTTGCAGATACTCACAGAAGCATTTTGCAGAATTAAGGCTTTATTTCTGATAACCAACATTTGCAGCTTTTACTATAAAGTACAACAGGTGCGCCACTAAGAGAAGAAAAATTAATCCTCAACAGTATGGAAGAACTAGTGTGGAAGAACCCTTTTAAATCTTTCCCCTCTCACCCTAAGCCTATGCCCTCCAGTTTTGGACTTCTCTACCCTCAAGAAAAGACGTTGGCTATTCACCTTATCCATGCTCATGATTTTATAAATCTTAAGGTTACCCCTCAGCCTCCGACACTCCAGGGAAAATAGTTCCAGCCTATTCAGCCTCTACCTATAGCTCAAACCTTCCAACCCCAGCAACATCCATGCAAGTTCTTTCTGCACCCTTTCAAGATCAAGAACAAGATCCTTCCTATAGCAAGGAGACCAGAACTAAACATAGTATTCCAATATGGGCCTAACCAATGTTCTGTACAGCTACATGATCTCCCAACTTAATGCACGACCAATAAAGGCAAGCATACCAAATGCCTTCTTCATTACCCTGTCTACCTACAACTTCACTTTCAAGGAACTATGACCTGCACCCCGAGATCTCTTTGTTCGGCAGCAATCTCCTAGGACCTTACCATCACAGAAAAAGAAGTTGGAACATAATGCCTGCACATAACATCAACTTATGCATTGTCTTCACCTTGATACAATGCTGTGATGAAATCTATGGCAATTTAGGAAGCAGAGTTGGATGCAGGATGAGAATTTCCTTAGAGTAAAAGTGGGATATATAAAACCAAGGTATCATCTCTGTGGGAGAACATAATTATAGTGTACAATGTTTACACTTATAATGATTAGGTTGGGCAAAAACTGACAAAAAAAATGAAAACAAGATTTTTCAAACACACTAGCAATGGTCTGATCTTACGAAAGTCTAAAAACTACTTTTTACTTCAGCTGAAGTGGACTTTTAAATATCAAGACTTTGTACGATTATAGTAATATTTTGTTTGCAATACGTTTTTGCAACTTAAAATGTTATTCCATGTTTCCACTTTAAAAAAAACATAAATCTACGTCATATCTTATGAACACGGTTATACAAATTTTTATTCAAACATAAAACTCGGTATAACATCTCCTACACCATTACCAACTTATTACTCATGGTGGACACCACAACAATTTAAAAAATATCAAAGCCAAGAAAGAGGTGGGAGGTGCCTTAAACAACCACAATTTTATTTTTAAAATCCATTTCATCAAACAGCCACTACCAACAAACATGGATGATTACTTAGCTCTGAAACTATGAAAACCTCAAGAATTTCAGTCCAGTCCTATTGTCATTTCGAGCACTGATAACCTTCCTCAGTCAGTGCTACTACACACAACTGAACAGGTGACGTTATCTCAACAACTGGGCAGAATCCAAGGCCCCTAGTAACAAGATCAGCAAGGCAGACTTTGTGTGGGGCCGCAGAAAATGGGAGAGATAATAAACGGGTATTTTGCATCAGTATTTACTGTGGAAAAGGATATGGAAGATATAGAATGCAGGGAAATAGATGGTAACATCTTGAAAAACGTCCATATTACAGAGGAGGAAGTGCTGGATGTCTTGAAATGCATAAAAGTGTTTATGAATCCCCAGGACCTGATCAGGTGTACCCGAGAACTCTGTGGGAAGCTAGGGAAGTGGTTGCTGGGCCTCTTGCTGAAATATTTGTATCATCGATAGTCACAGGTGAGGTGCCGGAAGACTGGAGGTTGACTAACGTGGTGCCACAGTTTAAGAAGGGTGGTAGGGACAAGCCAGGGAACTATAGGCCCGTGAGCCTGATGTCGGTGGTGGGCAAGTTGTTGGAGGGAATCCTGAGGGACATGAGGATATACATATATTTGGAAAGGCAAGGACTGATTAGGGATCGTCAACATGGCTTTGTGCATGGGAAATCATGTCTCACAAACTTGATTGAGTTTTTTGAAGAAGTAACAAAGAGGATTGATGAGGGCAGAGCGGTAGACGTGATATATATGGACTTCAGTAAGGCGTTCGACAAGGTTCCCCATGGGAGACTGGTTAGCAAGGTCAGTTCTCATGGAATACAAAGACTACTAGCCATTTAGACACAGAACCGGCTCAAAGGTAGAAAACAGGGTGGTGGTGGAGGGTTGTGTTTCAGACTGGAGGCCTGTGACCAGTGGAGTGCCACAAAAATCGGTGTTGGGTCTACTTTTCATCATTTATATAAATGATTTGGACGTAAACATAAGAGATATAGTTAGTAAGTTTGCAGATAACACCAAAATTGGAGGTGTAGTGGATAGCTGGAAGAAGGTTACCTCAGATTACAACAGGATCTTGATCAGATGGGCCAATGGGCTGAGAAGTGGCAGATGGGAGTTTAATTCAGATAAATGTGAGGCGCTGCATTTTAGGAAAGCAAACCTTAGCAGAACTTAGACACTTAATGATAAGGTCCTAGGAAGTGTTGCTGAACAAAGAACTTGGAATGCAGGTTCATAACTCCTTGAAAGTGGAGTCGCAGAGAGATAGGATAGTGAAGGCGGCGTTTGGTATGCTTTCCTTTATTGGTCAGAGTATTGAGTACAGTAGTTGGGAGGTCATGTTGCGGCTGTACAGGACATTGGTTAGGCCTCTGTTAGAATACTGCATGCAATGCTGGGCTCCTTCCTATCAGAAAGATGTTGCGAAACGTGAAAGGGTTCAGAAAAGATTTACAAGGATGATGCCAGGGCTGGAGGATTTAAGCTGAAAATGTGTTGCTGGAAAAGCGCAGCAGGTCAGGCAGCATCCAAGGAACAGGAGAATCGACGTTTTGGTCATAAGCCCTTCTTCAGGCTTATGCCCGAAACGTCGATTCTCCTGTTCCTTGGATGCTGCCTGACCTGCTGCGCTTTTCCAGCAACACATTTTCAGCTCTGATCTCCAGCATCTGCAGCCCTCACTTTCTCTCTGGAGGATTTAACCCATACGGAGTAGCTGAACAGGCTGGGGCTGTTTTCTCTGGAGCGTCGGAGGCTGAAGGGTGACCTGATAGAGGTTTACAAAATTATGAGGTGCATGGATAGGATAAATAGACAAAGTCTTTTCCCAGGGGTCGGGGAGTCCAGAACTAGAGGGCATAGGTTTAGGGTGAGAGGGGAAAGATATAAAAGAGACCTAAGGGACAACTTTTGCATGGAGAGGGCGGTATATGTATGAATGAGCTGCCAGAGGAAGTGGCAGAGGCTGATACAATTGCAACATTTAAAAGGCATTTGGATGGGTATATGAATAGGAAGGGTTTGGAGGGATATGGGCCAGGTGGGACTAGATTGGGTTGGGATATCTAGTCAGTATGGAGGGGTTGGACCGAAGGGTCTGTTTCCATGCTGTACATCTCTATGACTCATTATGCATGTCCCTTCAGACTAGCTAAAGTATTTTCAATTGTGCCAGAGAGTTGACTTGACTTCAAATCTACATTAAAATACTTGTCACCCTGGAGACAACCAGATCTATTTCCCTTCTCTGCCTTGTGCCATTACACAAGGTATTTTATTCACTGCAGTTTAGGAATAATGATATATTAATGAAGTAATACTAAATGAGGGAGCATTTAGTATCCAGAGTGCACAAACTTTAAAGTAATAAATAAGCCCAGGGAGTCAGGAATTAGAAACAAACAAACAAAAATTGCTGGAAAAGCTCAGCAGGTCTGGCAGCAACTGTGAAGAGAGATCACAGTGAACATTTTGGGCCCAGTTACTCTTTCGGGAAGCTAAAGGGTTGAAACGGAGAAAGAGTAAAAGAGCACTTTGTGCAGAACAGTCACAATAAAAGTTTCTGCCAATACAATATTTGGATTGGAGCTTTGAAAAATTAGATCTGAAAATATAGGTGGGGTCTGTCTGCAGCTACAAACAGCTTGTTTAGCAAGTTGGATTCATACACTTCAAAACTGAATGGTTACAGAATCTTTATTTCAAGAATTGTTTCAGAAATCTAAAAGTTACAAGTTCTAAATGGGAGGAAGGTCAATTTTGATGGTATTAGTCCAAGTACTTTCAAACGTTGATTGGGGACATGTTTGTAGGTAAAATAAGATCCGGAAAATGGGACATCTTAAAAAATGAGATAACCAGATTCCAGAGACAGTATGTTCCTTTAGGATGAAGGGCAAGGCTGGTAGGTGTAGGGAATGATGGATGACTAGAGAAATTAAGGTTTTAGCCAAGAAAAAGGAAGCCTAGGTTAGGTATAGACAGCAGGGTTCTAGTGAATCCTGAGAAGAGTATAAAGGCAGTAGGAGTATACTTAAGAGGGAAATCAGAAGGGAAAGAAAGGGGACATGAGATGGCTTTCGCAAACAGGGTTAAGGAGAACCCAAAAGAGATTTTATAAATACATTAAAGACAAAAGGGTAACAAGGGGGAGAATAGGGCCCCTCAAAGATCAGCAAGGCCACCTTTGAGTGGAACCACAGGAGATTGGGAGATAAGAGTGTTTTGCATCAATGTTTACTGTGAAGATAGATATGGAAGATACTCTAATTAGAACATGGGGAAATAAATTGTGAAAATGTACATATTACAGAGGTGGTGATGCTGGATGTGTTAAAAAGCATAAAAGATGGATCTGAGCAAGTGAACCCTAGCACACTGTGGGAAGTTAGGGAAGTGATTGCTGAGCCCCTTGCCAAGATATTCATATCATCAATAACCACAGGTAAGATGCCAGAAAACTGGACATTGGTTAACATGGTGTCACTATTTAAGAAAGGCAGTAAGGAAAAGTCAGGGAACTAACTGACTGGTGAGCCTGACTTCAGCAGTGGAGGGAATCGTGACGGACAGGATGTACATGTATTTGGAAAGGCAAGGACTGATTAGGGGTAGTCAACATGACTTAGGGCATGGGAAATCATGTCTCACTAACTTGATTGAGTTTTTTGAAGAATTAACAAAGAGGATTGATGAGGGCAGAGCAGTGGACATGATCTATATGTACTTCAATAAGGTTCCTCATGGCAGACTGATTAGCAAGGTTAGATCACATGGAATACAGGAAAACTAGCCATTTGGATACAGAACTGGCTCAAAGTTAGCGGTGGTAAAGGATTGCTTTTCAGACTGGAGACTTGTGACCAGAGGTGTGCCACAAGGTTTGATGCTAATCCACTGCCTTTTGACATTATATTAATGATTTGGATGGGATGTGAATGTAAGAGATATGGAGAGTAAGTTTGTGGATGACACCAGAATTGGAAGTGTAGTGGACAGCAAAGACCGCTACCTCAGAGTACAACAGGATCTTGATCAAGGGAGCCATTGGGCCGAGCAGAGGCAGATGGATAATTTGGATAATTTGCTGCATTTTGGAAAGGTAAATCAGGGCAGGACTTATATACTGAATGGTAAGGTCTTTGGAGTGTTGCTGATCAAAGAGACCTTGAAGTGCAGGTTCATAGTTCCTTGAAAGTGAAGTTACCAGTAGGTAGGATAGTGAAGATGGCATTTGGTATGCTTGCCTTTTTTGAATATAGGAGTTAGGAGGTCATGTTGCGGCTGTGCATGACATTGGTTAGGCCATTTTTGGAATACTGCGTGCAATTCTGATCTCTCTGTTATAGGAAGGAGGTTTTGAAACTTGCATGGGTTCAGAAAAGATTTACAAGGATGTTGCCGGGGTTGGAGGGTCTGAACCATCAGGGGAGGCTGAAAAAGCTGGGGCTATTTTCCCTCCAGTGTCAGAGGCTGGGGAGCGACCTTCAAGGTTTATAAGATCACGAGGGGCATGGATAGGGTGATTAGACAAGGTATTTTCCTTGGGCTGGGGAATACCAAAGCTAGAGGGCATATATTTGAGGTGAGAGGAGAAAGATTTAAAAGTGACCTCAGGGGCAACGTTTCCACACAGAGGGTGGTGTGTGTGTGTGTGGAATGAGCTGCCAGAGGAAATGGTGGAGGCTGGTACAATTACAACATTTAAAAAGGCAACTGGATGAGTAAATAAGAAGGGTTCAGAGGAATATGGGCCAAATGTGGGCAAATGGGGACTAGATTTATTTAGGATATCTGATCAGCATGGACGGGTTGAACCAAAAGGTCTGGTTCCATGTTGTACACCTCTATGACTCTAAATCAATATTTCAGAAACAATTACTTACTCCTCTTAAACCATCTTCAAACTGCGAGACATTATTGTTGACAACATTGCAGAGTTGCTCAGATGATTGCTAGAGCAATACACGTTATAGGGTCAAGCGACCTCTGCAACTGAACAAGTGTTACATGGAAAACTGAGTACTCTCAGGTCAGTGCAGTTTTTTAAAAAGTTCAATGCGTAAAATACTTGCATTGAGTTTCCTCCCTTTGTAGCTCCATTTGCAAAAAATATTTAAATACAATAAAAAAAAAGTAAAATACAACAGGTCCCCACAGAGGTTACAAACCACATTTTCGGTCACCTAGCTACTCTAATTAGCAAGTTAAAAAGTTCAGACACCACAAAAGATTGTAAACTTGCCACTTCCTTTTTACTGAAGAGAACAGCAGGAGTGTAGGCAAATAAAACTATATGGTTGAGATAATTTCTTTCAGTGAGGCTACAAATGTGAACTCTTTAAATGGTTGGAACCCTGGAATGTTTTGCACGTGCATCATTTATTCAGCCCAGCTAGTAGCAAGTTACTGATAGTTCAAATAACCAATAGATTTTGGAAAAAAACAAATAGCACCACCAAATTCAAGACAGTTTTTCTGATTGTAATCTAGGAATCAGATTCATGAATGACTCTGTATGTAATGTTATTTTCAATACACTGGCTAGTCTAACTCCCTGATGACAATGTATTCAGCCCACCCATGCTGACCACCACGATCCTTAGCTTATGCTGTATTCTTGATATGGCTTACATAGCAGTTAGATGTACCAATTAGACTCTGCATCCTTCAGTTAAGGCAGGCGCATAAATGAAGTGTGCACCTGGAAAAATGCATATATTAATCTTTTGGATTGGCAGGGGGTGCAGTGTAGGACAAAGACAAAAAAAAAGATCTACATTAATTGTTACCACTCATTTCTGCTTTCTTGCTTGAATACCCTTCCAATGTATTTAGGTCAAGACTTTCAGGTAAAGAATGCTCACTTGAGTAAATTACCAGAGACCCTGGAATGTAGGAAGAGTTAAACTCTTTCGAGGCACACTGGCTAAGAAAAGCAGAAGAAAACAAGTGTCAACATTCTATTGAATTGCCCATCAGCTGCTGTCTTTCCTTAATATTCGGGAGCAATGTGTGATGAAGGTTCATGATACCATTTGGGAACTTGGGTTTTAAACTGGAGAAACAATGGATTTTAATTTCTCTTGGAAGATTTTCTGAAAATGAAATTTTTTTTAAAGTGTTTCAAGGTGTTAAAGACACCAATTCCAACTCACGCAAGTAAATGACAGGAAAACACCCTTCAAGCTTTGAATATATATGAATTTTAAAAATCCATGTTAAGTAATAATAGGTGAGTTAGCAGCTTGCTTTAAGATCGGGGACATTAACTAAATAAAGCATCATCAAGCAAACACAAAGGAGTTTGCGAAAAAGAAACCAGACAACAATCTGTGCCAACTCAATAAGGTGATTTAATGAGAAGATAGTACTGATGCTTGAGTTTCAATGTCTAAAGTTTATTGTTGGTGGCAAAAGGGAAGAACGTTTTGATTTTTGTAATGAATTAGTTCTAACAGCTCCCACAAACTGTTATAGTTGGTGACTTTTCCCTTTGTGTAATAAACTTTTCCAACTCTTTAGGAGAAAATGGTAACTGCAGATGCTGGAGTTCAGTGTCGAAGAGTGCGGGCTGGAAAAGCACAGTTGGTCAAGCAGCATTCGAGGAGCAGGTGAAACGCATTTCAGGCATGAACCCTTCATCGGGAATGAGGCCCTTTATTAAAAGTACAGTGGTAGTCCCTTGTGAATATTTCAGTGACTGACATCCACATTAAATAAAGAGAAAAAAATGAAGAGAATTTACGATCACCATGGGATCTGACTTGTCCAGTACTACCATCAGCAAGGAACAAAACACAATGCATGTCAATGAACAAGGCGGTGGCTGCAACAGGTATTTTTGGGAGCAATGATGTACAGTTTGTAACAAATACAATATTGGGCCTCAATTACAGAACACAATTATAAAGGATAATGTATTCTTCAACTATTTAAATGCTAAATATACTTGCATCAGGTGGGCAACTTCAGATACACTTATAGCATGCCTGCACATAATAGCAAGAAAACCCTTAATCTTTATTGCATAAAGTATTGATGGCAATGTATTAGCATAGATTGAGCATAGTTTTCTGTGTTTTAGCTAATCAGGATTAATGGGACATTTTCACGATGGAAAGATATAACTAGTGCAATGTCACAAGGATCAGTCTTAAGGTCTCAATTATTTAAGATCTATACTAATGATTTGGCAAAGGGCTCTAATGCATCCAAATTTGCTTACAATACAATAGCAGATGGGAAAACATGTTACAAAGACATATGGTGATACAGACAGGTTGAGTCAGTGAGCAAAAATCTGGCAGATGGATTTTAATGTAGAACAATGAGGTCATGCACTTTGCCAGGAAGAATCAAAAGGTAGACTATTTAAATGGAAAGAGATTCCAAACAAGCACAGGACACAGGGATCTGGGTGTTCTTACGCACTCAATACAAAAACATTAGCTGGTGCTGGAGGTAATTAAGACAGTAAATGGAATCTTGGCATTTATTTCTAGGAGATTGGAGTTTCAATAATAGTGAGGTCTTGTTGCAACTGTGAGTAGTGTTTGTTTCACTTGATTTATTGTAGTCACCTGTACCCAATTACTGGGAAAAGCTTTGTTTTACTCGCAGTACAACTGCACAGGAGATGCTCAAAGCAAGAACATTTTTGAAATTAGAGAGTTCATTCAGTAGTCTAATAGAGTCAAGAAAATAACCGTACTTCAATCTGTTGGTGTGTTCAAACCTCTGTATCTACTGCCTGACAGAAGTTTGTAAAAGAGCATTACCAGGGCAGGAGAGGATCTTTGATGGTGTTGGCAGCCTTTCTGTGGCAACAATAAGTGTAAATGGAGTCAATGGATGGGAGGCTGGCTTCCATGTGCACAAAACATTCTGTAGTTTCTTACGGTCTTGGGCAGAGCAGTTGCCACACCTGGTCGTTATGCACCCAAAGGTGCACCTGTAAAAGTTGGTGAGGGTCCTTATGGACATGCCGAATTTCCTAAGCTGTCTGAGAAAAGAGGAATTGTTGTGTCTTCTTTACCATCCACATGGAAAGTCCAGAACAGACTGAGTTATCACCATTCCTAGGAACTTTATGCTCTCGACCCTCTCCATCTAAGCTGTGTTGACGCGCCCTCCTCCTTTCTTCCAGAAAAGAATGATCAGTTCTTCATTTTGCAGACATTGATACAGAGATTATCATTGCACCACAACACCTCTATATCTCTTTCCTGTATTGTGATTCATCTTTGTTTGATATCCATCCTACCATGGCAATATCATCAGCAAACTTGTAGATAGCATTCATTCAAAATTTGGCTACACATTCGTGGGTGTACAGGAAATACAGTAGGGAGTGAGAACACATCCTGGGGGAGGGGGGGGGCTCCATTGAGCATTATTGTGGAGGACGTGCAGTTGTCTATCTTCACTGATTGCAGTCTCTGGGTCAGGAAGCAAAGGATCCAGTTGCAGAGGGCAAAGCCAAAATCTTGGTCTCCGGAGTTTGGAGATGATTATGGTGTTGAAAGCGAAGCTGTTGTTGATGAATAGGAGTCTGACGTAGGTGTCCAATGTAGGTGTCCTTGCTGTCCAGATGTTCTAGGGATGAGTGTAGGGCTTGGGAAATGGAGTCCACCGTGGGCCTGTTTTATTGTTAGGCAAATTGCAGGGGATTGAGGCAAGCTGGGAGGCCAGAGTTAATGTTGGCCATAACCAGCCTCTCAAAGCATTTCATGATTATGGAGGTGAGAGCTGCGAGTCATTAAGGCACAATACATGAGCCTTCTTTGGTACTGGGATGATGGTGGTTTTCTTGAAGCAGGTGGGAACCTCGGCTTGTACGAAAGAGAGGTTGAAGATGTCAGTGAATACCTCTGCCAGCTGGTCAGCACAGGAGCGAAGTGCATGGCTGGGAACTCAATTTGGGGCCCATCGTTTTCCTTGGGTTGACTCTCAGGAAGACCAATCTGATATCTGCAGTGGTGAGGGAGGAAACAGGTGCATCCGAGGCTGTCAGGGCAGGTGACACTGCTGGCATTCTGCTCTAACTAAGCATAGAAAGCATGAAGAGCAATCAGGGAAGGATGTGTTTTTATCCGCTATCTTGCTGTGTTTCATTTTGTATCCCATTAGTTGTTCAGGCCTTGCCACAAGTGGCAGGTATACACATGGTTGGTTTGGACTTCCAACTTGATTCATTACTGCCTCTTAGCCTCTCTGATAGCTTTGCGGAGGATGCACATGATTCTGATTTCTGAGATAATGGGGTTAACTTATCAAGGCAGCTAAAAAAAATTTAGGCCTTCATTCATTCACACTTAGAAGAATGAGGAATTACCTTATTGATACATGTATGATTTCAGTGAGCTTGATAGCACAGACATTAAGAGGTGCGTGTGTGCGCACGCACGCATGCGGTGGGGGAAGAAAGCGAGTCTCAATCAGAATAAGGAGTCACTTATTTAAAACAGATGCAAAACAATTTCTTCTGTCAGAGGGTAGTGAATGTCTGAACTCGTCTATGCATTTTTGAAATCCATGCATTTTTGAAATAGAGAGTTGAGAAGAGATGCATAAAAGAGGAGTTGATGCCTGGGACAGACCAGCCATGATGATTTTACTGAAAGGCGCAAGTTTGAGGACCCAAATGGTTTGCTCCTATTTCTTATGTCCTTAATTTTTATGGCAGGCCAGAATCATTTTGGAACTAAACTTTTTTTGGCTGTAATTCACTCACTGTCTCATCAATTATACAGGACTAATTGTACTGCCACATTCACTGTCACTGTTCCTCCAGGAATGCCAGCCTCAAAAGAACAATGGAAAAAGATTTTTATTTCACTGATGCCAACAGCAATGTTCTTAGATCTTGTCCAAAGGGTGTTCACTGACATATCACTGGCATGTTCATATTGGTGTGCATATTGGAGGTTAATTAGGGACCTTCATTTAAAATAGCTTTGGGGTGGAAGAAAACAAGTTGCTCACAATAATGAAAGGACACTTTCAGTTCTTCAAATACTCAGGCACATGAAAAACAGATGAAAATGTAATCTCCATTTAGCAAAGAAATTCAGAAACTGACTTGGTGATCATTTTAATGACATTACTTTCAACTGACTTATCCTGGAGACAACAGATGCACACATTCTGATCTTATAATTCAGGACTTTTGAGCCATCCTAATTTTAATCAGCCCGTAACTGGTAGCCAAACCATTAAGTGCTAAGGCCCGAAGCTTTGGAATTCTCCTAGGTCAGTACATTGTGAAATATTATTAAATTACATGACTGCAGCCCATTTCCATACTCAGCAACCAAGAAGGGTTATTGCTGGCTATACTACTGACAAGCATGAAATTAGCTGAAACTGGAGACGCCATCTTAGTTTCCAACAGTACCCGATAGTCATTTTGGAGTGGAGCTACAATAGGAATAAAACTAAAAATATCACCCATCCATTCAACATGAAAGAACTAAGAGAAAAATGTCCACCTTGGTGGAACCTAGAAGGTTATTTTCATAAGTTAAATGTTCCTTCGTTTCATCAGTCAGCTGTCTGCACAAAACAAAGTTGTTTTTGTTTATTAACAGATGCTAGGAACAATCAATAGTGTTCATTAACAAACACACACCACCCTTCAAAAGTAATCTTTTTGGCAAAATATATCTATCGAAATAAAGATGCATTGCAATTACCAGCATTAAGTCTTCACAAATATTCCATCTGCTTTTAAGTCGGTTATTTTAAAAATTACCTAATAAACTAAACTTTCATGCAAAGTTCCATTTATTCAAATTATTGGATAATTAAATTTTGTTGAGCACAAAAAACAAGTTTTCAAAACCAGACTTTATACATATGATACTAATTTGGAATTCATGATATAGGGTGGCACAGTGGCACGCACTGCTGCCTCACAGCACCAGAGTCCCAGATTCGATTCCAGCATTGGGCAACTGTCTGTGTGGAGTTTGCACATTCTCCCAGAATCTGCATGGGTTTCCTCCAGGTGCTCCGGTTTCCTCCCACAGGATGTGCAGGTAGAGTGAATTGGCCAAGCTAAAAATTGCCCATAGCGTTATGTGCATTAGTCAGAGGGAAGTGGGTCTGGTTGGGTTACTCTTCGGAGGGTTGGTATGGACTGGTTGGGCCGAAGGGCCTGTTTCCACACTGTAGAGAATCTAATCTAATCAGATACTTTTGAAGAACTGCAAGTTTAAAGGAATACTTCTTGAAAGGAAACTGCAATATGGTGTTTGCAACCTTACAAGGAGATTCCCTATCAGCCTCTGGGTGAATACTAAAAGATAGGCTATATTAACGACCATACCTAATCACTTATTAAATCAAGCAGCAATTTTAAGTCCAGTGAGACATCATTCTGTATAATTGATGCACAACACCCAGGTCAAAAGGCTGCCATATGTGCTGTAGCAAATTTTAAAAATTACCCCAATCGTGTTGGAATACACATTAGGCGGCAAAATGAGTGTTATAAATATGATTTCCAAGGGTGTTGCACATCAGCTTCACTTGTTTCCAGACCCACCTTTTATGATCTTATTTGACCAGTTTAATACGATTAGTCTAGTGATGATACCAATATTGTAGCTACATTACAGGTATAGATAAAACTAGAGCAAATCCAGAAAGGTAGATAAATAACCCAACCTTTTAAAATACATAATATAGTTGCTTACAGAACTCTACGCTTGCCCAGATCATTAATTGTCAATATAATAATACTGTCCCAGGTGGTGCAGTTTGCAGTGGCGACATGGGCAAGCAGCTGCATTGATACGGTCACTCTCGTTACAATGGAGTAAGGGGTTAGCAAGTTGAAAGCATTTGCACTCAACACATGCATCACAGAACACTGAAAACCAGTCCTCCAATAGTTTCCAATAATTGAAAACCACCAATGGCACAGTCCATTCTTTTCAATCATTATAAATTGAACAGTCAAAGAGTAGACCACCTGCAGTTTTCCTTTTAAAAAGCACCAGCTGCAGGGTGGGTAGTATTAACAATGCAAGTACACCTCTTGTAGGGGTGGTGGAGACAAGCTTTTTCAAACTTCAGATCACTCCAAAACAGCATTGCACAGCAGATTTGGTGCTGATGCAGCACAAGGGAATTCTGGGATACAGTTGTGGCATTCAAACAACTCAAAGTGATTATTTGAATTCCACATCACAGTTTTGAATTCCACATGAAAGCAAAGTTTTTTTTCAATTGCAAGCTAAAGTATACCTGGGCAGAAATTACTTCTAATAAGTACAGGACATATCAAACAAGTGGATGTGTCATTCTAGTGTGTCTAAACTGTGAACTTGCTTTACTTTATCAATATTCAGAGGCTATTTGCTAACTTTTGAATTTCAAAGCATAGTTTGCAAAGTGACCTTTGAACACTAATGTGGCAAAAAAAAGTTCAATTTTTCACCAAGTCAAGTCAAGAGTTTAGCTTAACCTTCCCGTAAAATGCAAAACCATGGCAAGTGTACTGTACAAACATACACCTAATGGGATCTTTTCAGTCCAGCACTGTGAGAAAAGGTAATTATAACAAGTCAGTGACTTGTCAATTTTAAAGAAGGTTTCTAAAGCTTAAGCAATAGACAGTTCTGCAATAAGCTCCTGTTGTTTACTAACCTAGCCAAGGCGATCAGATCCTGCAAAACAAAAAGAAAAATGAAATGTCGGAACAAAAAGCCACGAGAAGAACATGTGAAGTATTCAGCAACCCTACAAAGTCTACATAAAATAACAATGCAACATTAGACCTCAAACAATTCTCCAAATCTTTAAATGCAAAGTTGCCCCCTCACCAAGAATTCCAGCCATTATTCAGCAGCCCAAACAATACAAACTTCTCACAAATAATATTGTAGCTACTCTTTTCCTTAAAACTCCAAACATTAAAGATTTTGTGACTCATCTCCCAAAAAGCTCCTCGATCACAAGATGGGGAAAGCCCATCCACCAGGAACACATACATGGCCAGTGTCTCTTGTTCTCTCTCTCGCCACAACATTAACCAGTCCCACCAGAGATCACTAACATCCAAACTGTTAGCACCTGTGAGAGGATCCAGCTGCAACATTCAAACCCATGAAATCAAGCAAACTTCCACTTCATGTCTATATACATTTGTATTTGACAGAGTTCTCCTATTTAGTTCTAACCCTGGGATCTGGAAAGGGCCTTAAGTTCTCTGTTCCCATACTATTTCAAAAATACTAAAATTACTTACAATGTACAATACAAATAATTTGTTATGACAAATTGGCTTATATAATTGCTTATGTTACCAGAGCCCCTCATTCTCTACTTCATCTCACCATTTTCATCAACCTCCACTCCTTTCCACATGTACCTAAGTTCTAGAACCTGGAATTCCTTCACTTAATAGCATTGTGGGTCAACTCATAACACCTGGACTGTAGTGATTCAAAAAGGCTGTCCACCACCAACTTCAAGAGCAACTAGGGACAGAGACAAAACATTGGCTAGCCAGTAACACCCACATGCTATGAGTGAATTAACAGAATCACCACTTAACTGAACTACTTCACACAACAGCAAGTTCCACATTTTAATTACTTTTGGTAAAGCAGAGCATCTTGAAATCCTTATTGAATTTATTAGGGATTGTATCGTATTTATGACCTCACATACAAAGATTCACAAACACTGGTTCTTACAAATCCTTTCATAATTTTAAAAGCCTCTGTCAATATGACCTCAATTCTCTTTTTACTAAAGAAAATATTTCCATTCTATTGATGCCAACAGTTCAAAATGTATACAAATTAATAATAGACTTAAGTGTAACATGGCTCTAAACGGGCCATAACATTCTTGCTGAATCAGAGGAAAACAGTGCTTATGGCTCATTTCATTAATTCCACGTTTTTTGCCTCCACGGCCTTTATTGGAAATCCAATCCACAAGATGATGAGCCTTTCAAAACTAAAGGTATGAATTGGCCCTAAATTTTATTTATGAAAGATATGCAACAGGCAACTGACTTTCAATCATACGTGTCATCCAATCTCCCTGACTGGCTAATACAGACTTCCTTTCTTTAATGAGCAGAAATGGTGTTAAATCCTGTGGTTAGTTCCCAGACAGACAGAGATATATCAGATGGGAAAAAAGGTACAAACTCACTTCAATCCAATTGAAACAAAAAGCCTGCTCTCTCCTGACATCAATAAAGTGTTGATTCCCCAACACCTCCTCCTTTACCACTCATAAGAACGAAGCAAAGTTTTGATTTCAGGTTTCCCTGATCTTAAATGGTTGTCTAAAATATTAAGGGCTGTGTCAAGTTACATTATCTTGCTTGGAGACTCAATGAAGATTTCCAGGGATCTTTGCATGACCAAACATTAAACAGTTCACTAGTTTCATGCACTTCAAAAGATCATACTGTAACCAGTTTTTAAATTCTGTAATTAAGCAGATGCTTGCAATACAAATCATATTGCTGATCTTCAAAAGGACTACAATTCAGACAGCGAATGGAAAAAATAACTACAATCCCTACAAAAGTAAAAAAAATGCACAAAAATAACGTTTAAAATCATTTTCTAAAAAGCAATCAACATTTCCAACTTCATCAAAAATGATACAAAAATGAGTTTTCTTTCAACTATATTACCGTTTGAGGCAAAACACTTTGATCTATTGTGTAGTGCTGGTTCTTAATAAGCATATCAAAATTTAGTGAAGGCTCATGGCACAGCGATAGTAACCTTGCCTTGGAGCCAGAAGATACAGGTTCAATTCCCACCTATGTTGATGGTGTCAATAACACATCCAAAAGATTGATGAAAATAACTATCAAGAGTTACTACATCATCAAACATGATAAACAAAAGCTACATTGTACAAATATGCATGTACAATGACAGCACAATACACCATCCAAAACATTTTCTCCCTCCACCCTGATACCAAAGGCTGTTGTTTTGAAAGTGAGATTTTACTTTTGTTTCCCTTGGCATTCCACCAAAGGAAATCTACTAGCTTAAATAATCTATTAAAACTCAATATTACATCAAAAAGCCAAAAGGTTTTGAGTTGCTGATCATGCTCACTCCAAAATGGCAAACAACATTGGGGATTGCCTGGGCTGGTACAAGCGGTGCCACATACAAAAGATGAACAGGATTTAGCAAAACCTGCTATATTAGGTTGTGGTAAGAAAGAAATGTTTTCTTAGCTTCAAAACTTCAAGACGGTGGTTAAATTTATCAATTAGGAGCACAAAAGCTTCATAACTGACTGGAATTAAATTATTCTGATGCTCACTCTATGATTAACATTAACCACATTCTTTGATCCAAGACAGAGGGAAGTATCATGGCATCCAGCCAAATGTTTTGAATTTATCTTGCCTTTTTAAAAAGCCTTTCTGTTGAAAGCAAAGTTTGTTTTTATTCTGCTTCTCTCACCTCCCCCCATCCTCCCCCACCTAAACACTGTGCACTTGCAAGAGTGAAAACAGGAACGCAACCGGTATTTTAACTGAGCCATGATGCACTGTTTGACTTCATACACTTTGATATGGACTCCAAATTATTAGGATAGTTACAATGCAACAATTCTAAATTTTATGTGACAGATGACAAATGCAAGCAGCCACACCCACTTAAAATAGCACCTGACACAAAATAGCATCAGTGGAACCTAGAGTTATTTTGGAAAGCAGTTGTAATAGGCCAAAAAATTGAAAGGTACAACATATTGAGCCTAACATACTCCACAACTATACTGGCAAGATGTCCCTGTTAGGATGAAAGGCAAGGACGGTAGATGTAGGGAATGCTGGAGGACAAGAGAAATGGAGGTTTAGGTTGAGAAAAAGAAGAAAGCATATGCCAGGTAAAGACAGCAGGGATCCAGTGAATCCCTAGAAGAGTATAAAGGCAAGAGGAATATAGTTAAAAGAGAAATCAGGAGAACAAAAGAGAGGACATGAGAGCTTTGACAAATAGGCTTAAGGAGAAACTGAAGGGATTTTACAAATACATCAAGGACAAAAGAAAAAGAGTAACAAGGGAGAGAATAGGGCCCCTTAAAGATCAGGTTATGTGTGGAACCGTGGGAGATAGGGGAAGATACTAAACAAATATTTTGCATTAGTATTTATTGTGGAAAAGGACATGGACGAGAGAGAACATGGGGAAATAAACAGCAACAGCTTGAAAAATGTCCATAGTACAAAGGTAATGGTGCTCGATGTCTTAAAGCATAAATGTGGATAAATCCCCAGGATATGGTCAGTTGTACCCTAGAATCTTGTGGTAAACTAGGAAGGTGATAGCAAGGGGCCTCTTACTGAGGTATTTGTATCATCAGTAGCCATAGGCGAGGTGCTGGAAGACTAAAGTTGGCTAATGTGATGCCACTATTTAAGAAAGGTAGTAAGGAAAAGCCAGGGAACTACAGATGGTAAGCCTGACATCAGTGGTGCACAAGTTGTTGGAGGGAATCCTGAGGGACAGGATTTACATGTATTTGGAAAGGCAAGACTGATTAGGAATAGTGTCACAAAGTTGCGTAGAGTACTCGTGAAGTGGAAGGCAGGAAGCTAGAATTTGTTGGTAATAATGGAAGTGGAGAAAAATGTATGGTCCCTTTATGAGAAAGTGTTTTTCAAATCTTGGAGATGTAAGAAACAGTATCTGCAAGCAGCTGGAGACAGTGGTGTGCAAGTGTCTGCACAGACAGATCTAAAATATATGGCTGTGCGATTGGATACCTTTGATGTTTTAGCTGCTAGTTTGAATTTAACCAATTAATTTAAACCAAGCTCTAGAGAGTGAAAGCCAATTGAGTTAGGGCGACACGGTGGCTCAGTGGTTAACACTGTTGCCTCACAGCACCAGGGTCCCAGGTTCGATTCCAGCCTTGGGCGACTGCCTGTGTGGAGTTTGCACATTCTCCCTGTGTCTGCATGGGTTTCCTCCGGGTACTCCGGTTTCCTCCCGCAGTCCAAAGATGTGCAGGCCAGGTGAATTGGCCATGCTAAATTGCCCATAGTCTTAGGTGTGTTAGTCAGAGGGAAATGGGATTGGGTGGGTTACTCTTCGGAGGGTCAGTGTAGACTTGTTGGGCCGAAGGGCCTGTTTCCACACTGTAGGGTATCTTAAAACGGATCACGTTGACAACCTGAAACCAAACATAAGAATTTGGTGGGGTATATAAAAAGATTTCTGAAAATTGGAAGAGAGCCAACTGCCACCTGAAGCGAGCGCAAACTGGCCATCTGAGAAATAAATACCGGGCTCACACAAGAAATCTTTTTTTAAAAAATACACCTTCTATAACATGTACCACGGCACTTATTAGGTAATATTCCAGCCAGAAGAAATTATAGAGAAAACGACCAAGGCAGCATTTTGAATAAAGGTAGATGATGGAAAAAGATAGAATGTTCAGGAAAAAAAATTTTGCATGAATTTTTAGCAACTAAGCTTTAATTTAATAATTTCTTATTACTTGGATTTATAAGTGGGACCAGTGTTATTAGAACAGCATCCTATTAGAATTTAAGTCAGTATGGGAATAGTTAGCAGTTTGTTAGGAATTCAATTAATTTGTTCACTGTTGGAATTAGATAAATAAATAGTTACTTGTTAATGATCGAGCTGGTGAAAGGATACCATTTCATTTAACCATTCTTTTATAACAGAAATGGGGCAAGAGGTAGATCATACCACTTTTTATACTTCTTTTATCAAATTACAAGATAAGGGGAGCGTCTCTAGGTGCTTCAATTTTAATTATTAGAGGGGTGTCAACCTCTGCTTTGTAACAATATCAACATGGCTTTGTGTATGGGAAATCATGTCACACTAACATAATTTGAGTTTTTTGAAGAAGTAACAGAGGATTGATGAGGGCAGAGCAGTGGACATGATCTATATGGACTTCAGTAAGACATTCGACAAGGTTCCTTATGATAGGCTGGCTAGTAATGTCAGATCATAAAGAATACAGGGAGAACTAGCTATTTGGATACAGATCTAGCTTGAAGGTACAAGACAGAGGGTGGTGATGGAGGGTTGCTTTTCAGACTGGAGGCCTGTGACCAGCGGTGTGCCATAAGGAGCAGTGCTGAGTCCACTGCTTTTTGTCTTTTATATAAATAATTTGAATAGGAACACAGGAGGTATGGTTAGTAAGTGTGTGGATGACATCAAAATTGGAGGTTACCTCAGAATACAATGGGATCTTGATCAGATGAGCCAATGGGCCGAGGCATGGCAGATGGAGTTTAATTTAAATAAATATTAGGTGCTGCATTTTGGAAAGGGAAATCAGGGCAAGACATATACACTTAATGGTAAGCTCCTAGGGAACGTTGCTGAACAAAGACCTTGGGGTACAGGTCCAAAGTTCCTTGAACATGGAGTCCTAGACAGACAGGTTAGCGATGGTGGCATTTGGTACGCTTGCCTTTATTGGTCAGTGCATTGACTGCAGGAGGTGGGAGGGAATTTTGCGGCTGGACAGCACGTTGTCGAGGCCACTTTTGGAATAGTGTGTGCAATTCTGGTCTCCCTGCTATAGGAAGGAGGTTGTGAAACTTGAAAGGATTCTGAAAAGATTTGCAGGATATTGCCAGGGTTGAAAGGTTTGAGTTATACAGAGAAGCTGAATAGGCTGGAATTATTTTCCCTGGAGCATCAGAGGTTGAGGGGTGACCTTATAGAGGTTTACATAATCATGGGGAACTTGGATAGAGTGAATAGCCAAGTTCTTTTTCCCAAGGTAGGGGAGTCCAAAACTAGAGGACATAGGTCTTTTATTTTAAATCTTTCTACTCTGACTCTAAACCTAAGGGGCAACATTTTCATAGAGGGTGGTACATGTATGGAACGAGCTGCCAAAGGAAGTGGTGGAGGCTGGTTTAATCACATTGTTTAAAAGGCATCTGGATGGATATGTTAATAGGAAGGGCTAAAAGGCATATGGGCCAAAAGCTGGCAAATGGGATTGGATTTATTTCGGATATCTGGTCAGCATGGACAAGTTGGACCTAAGGGTCTGTTTCAATGCTGTACAACTGTACGACTCTGTAAGCATCACTACAGCTTTACTTCAATACTCAATTTCACAGCTTCAATTCCAACCTTTTATTCAGATAGTTAAGTTCAACCATGACTTTGGTGAACTATTCTTGCTAGGACATATACTAATGGCTTGCTTTTGTGCTGCAATCAAATTTATGTTACTTTTACACATTTGATGGTCACAACAGCATTGATAGGATCACTAGCTATTATTAACATAACACAGACCCCAAGATAATCCACAAAGCAAACAGACTACACGCGAAGTCAGGAAAGAAGAGTTTAGGAGCATAAGTGAAGTGTTAGACTGAGTGGGGTGAGTTTGGAAAGTTCTTAGTTGAATAACAACAAAACGAATGAATGATAGAAAGATTAATTGCAAGTGAAATTAAAGGAGAGGCAAAAACGTTGATGGGGTTCCTAGTGCATGTGAAGGAGGACGGACTACTAGTTCATAACCTGCAAACTGAGCAAACCTTACACTACTTTTCATCATTACCATGCACCCCCTCCCTTGACGTCTACACTATTTTTCATCATTACCATGCATTCCCTCCTTTGATGCCTCCAGCCCAAACTTCATTACAGCAGTTTGATCCGAGGTGCTTAACAGTGGGGTTTGAAGGGAGGATCAGAAAAACATGACCTCTCTTTAATCATTCCACCCAGACTTAAAACCAATGCATAAGAGAATAAATTCTTTCTAGATTTTAAACAGAATACACCACTGCTGATACAATAAAAGGTGTGTGATAACAATAAGACTGTTTGGTACTAACCACAAAACCAAGCATTTCATGACACCATAAGAAGTCACCTCAGCAAACACACAGCATCGCAGTTCAGTTAAAGTGTAAAAGGAATGTGTTGAGAAAATTATAAAATGCGAGTTGTACAGGCTTCGTTCACAAAGGCAATTCCTGTTTTCTTAGCTGCTCAGTACGGAAGGCCAAAAATTTAACAAACCTATAGGATAACCAATATAAGACTCTTCCTCTAAAAATAAACATGTTTAACAAAGTGCATGAGAAATTCATGCATCCATAGAGAGAGAACAGATTTATTTTACTTATTTACTGTCAGAGTCAGAGAGATGTACAGCATGGAAACAGAGCCTTCGGTCCAACCCGTTCATGCCGACCAGTATCCCAACCCAATCTAGTCCCACCTGCCAGCACCCGGCCCATATCCCTCCAAACCCTTCCTATTCATACACCCATCCAAATGCCTCTTAAATGGTGCAATTGTACCAGCCTCCACCACTTCCTCTGGCAGCTCATTCCGTACACGTACCACCCTCTGCATGAAAAAGTTGCCCCTAAGGTCTATTTTTTTATATCTTTCCCCTATCATCCTAAACCTATGCCCTCTAGTTCTGGACTCCCCAACCCCAGGGAAAAGCCTTTGTCTATTTATCCTATTCATGCCCCTCATAATTTTGTAAACCTCTATAAGGTTACCCTTCAGCCTCCGACACTCCAGGGAAAACAGCCCCAGCCTGTTCAGCCTCTCCCTGTAGCTCAGATCCTCCAACCCTGGCAAAATCCTTGTAAATCTTTTCTGAACCCTTTCAAGTTTCGCAACATCTTTCCAATTGGAAGGAGACCAGAATTGCACACAATATTCCAACAGTGGCCTAACCAATGTCCTGTACAGCCGCAACACGACCTCCCAACTCCTATACTCAATACTCTGACCAATAAAGGAAAGCATACCAAACGCCTTCTTCACTATCCTATCCACCTGCGACTCCACATTCAAGGAAATATGAACCTGTACTCCAAGGTCTCTTTCTTCAGCAACACCCCCTAGGAACTTACCATTAAGTGTATTAGTCCTGCTAAGATTTGCTTTCCCAAAATGCAGCATCTCGCATTTATCTGAATTAAACTCCATCTGCCACTTCTCAGCCCATTGGCCCATCTGGTCCAGATCCTGTTGTAATCTGAGATAACCCAATTTTGGTGTCATCTGCAAACTTACTAACTGTACCTCTTATGCTTGCATCCAAATCATTTATGTAAATGACAAAGTAGAGGACCCAGCACCGATCCTTGTGGCACTCCACTGGTCACAGGCCTCCAGTCTGAAAAACAACCCTCCATCACCACCCTCTGTCTTATACCTTTGAGCCAGTTCTGTATCCAAATGGCTAGTTCTCCCTGTATTCCACGAGACCTAACCTTGCTAATCAGTCTCCCATGGGGAACCTTGTCAAACGCCTTACTGAAGTCCATATAGATCACATCTACTGCTCTCATCAATCCTCTTTGTTACTTCTTCAAAAAACACAATCAAGTTTGTGAGACATGATTTCCCATGCACAAAGCCATGTTGACTATCCCAAATCAGTCCTTGCCTTTCCAAATACATGTACATCCTATCCCTCAGGATTCCCTCCAACATCTTGCCCACCACCGAGGTCAGTCTCACCGGTCTATAGTTCCCTGTCACATGTATTTTGTGACAAAATACAGTGAAACGTGTGGTATAGTGTCACCACTCTCTGCTGCTGCCTTAAAACACAGAAAAATAAATCAAAACAGAATATAAAGACAGACAACTTTAAAAAAAAGTGTTCAACTTTAGTCCTTGTTGTTAAAAGCTCTGCCATGGGCCTGGTGGCCAGGCACAAGTCCCCTTCACCATGCTGCCACTCTTCAGCACCATCTTGCCTCCACCAACACCCACCGGACGTCGCCAATGCAGACACCACCAACGTCACTAGGTCCCCCACTGGCTCAAACTCTACTCCCATCATGTAACTACTTTGAGCCTAAACATTCCTTCACCGTCACAAATCTGCAGCTATATAAAACCTTGGTTATGCTGCGTGTGGAAATTGTGTGCACTTTTGATCACCGCACTACCAGAAGAACATGGAAGCATTGGAGAGTGTGCTGACAAGGTTCACCAGGATGTTGCCTGGTCTTGAAGGCACTGACTGAGGCAAGGTGAAGACGACTCAGATTTTTTCCATTGGAAAGATAGCAACTGAGGAGAGCTGATAGAGGTCTACAAAATTGAGAGGCATAGACAGAGTGGATAGTCAGAGGGTTATCCTCAGGATTGAAGTTCCATTGACATGGGGGCACAGGTTGAAGGTGAGGGGGGTAAGTTTAAGGGAGATGTGCGAGGGAAGGTTTTCACACAGTAGGAGCCAGGAATGCACTGCTAGAAGAGGTAGCGGAAGCAGGTACGTTGACGACACTTAACAGGCATCTAAGATGGTTAAAATCTTCGAGGAGAAAGTGAGGTCTGCAGATGCTGGAGATCAGAGCTGAAAATGTGTTGCTGGAACAGCGCAGCAGGTCAGGCAGCATCCAGGGAACTGGAGAATCGACATTTCGGGCATAAGCCCTTCTTCAGGAATGAGGCACGTGTGTCCAGCAGGCTAAGATAAAAAGGTAGGGAGGAGGGACTTGGGGGAGGGGCGTTGGAAATGCGATAGGTGGAAAGAGGTCAAGGTGAGGGTGGTAGGTCAGACTGGGGTGGGGGCGGAGAGGTCAGGAAGAAGATTGCAGGTTAGGAAGGCGGTGCTGAGTTCGATGGATTTGACTGCCTGGTTGGGTCCAAATTTTGTTGGTCAGAAAGTAGTCCGGAGTCCGTGCGGGATCAGTCGGTTCCGTAGGCAGGTGCTGAGGAAGGAGATGTTGCTGTGGTAGCGAGTCTGTTTGAGAATGTGGCTGAAGAGCTTCTGTGCAGAGGAGATGACTTGGGGTGTGCAGTGAGAGAGGGACTCACTAAAATCTTTGTAGAGGGAGGAAGAGAGCATCCAGCATCTGTAGACCTCACTTTCTCCTCGAAGATTTTAACCTACTGCAATTCCTCTTACAAGGATGCCTTCCTTGAAGAAGCTCTCTTCCTCCCTCGACAAAGATGGTTACATGAATAGGGAGGAAAGAGAGAGAGATAAGGGCCAAATAAAGGCAGGAAGTTTTTTTTTAAGGTTTAGTTGGAGCATAATGATCGGCACAGGCTTGGAGGGCTGAAGGATCTGTGTTCCCGTGCTGTACTTCTCTTTTATTCTTGTTCTTTTGGGCACAGATGCCGCCAGGAACCCAAAATTGGCTCTGCCACAGCAGCTATAAGTCAGCGCTAGAGCTATCTCATCAATGCAAAAGTCACCAGAGGAGCACAAACTCACCTCCAAAGCTGCCACACTAGCCCAGGCTGAGCTCAATTGTTGCCCAGCTATTGCTGTGCCTGAGCTCTTTAAACAAGATGCAAATAAAATAAAAGAGGAGATAACATGAGAAAAGAGAAGGGGGAAAAGAAAGAAACAAAATGAAAAGAGAAATGGATGGAGCAGATGATCCCCAGACTCAGAACCCTACTCCATTGCCATTTTAAATTAACATTAAATCCAAAGAGCAGACACTGGTCTCAAATATTAATGCTGTTTCTATCCACAGATGTTGCCAGACCTGAGTTAGCTAACTCTATTATAAACAAAAACAAATTGCTGGGGGGAAAAAAAAAATCAGCAGTCTGGCAGCAATGCAGAGTTTGCATTTTGGGTCCAGTAACCCTTCTTGAGAACTATTCAGAAATGTAAACTTTGCTTTCTCTCCACAGATGCTACAAGACCTGCTGAGTATTTTCCAGTAATTACTGTTTGATTTCCAACATCTTCAGTTCTTGGGTTTTATTGTTTATACTTTCTATTTTTATTTCAGATCTCCACTGTAATGTTAAAAGATTAATTGTACTAGCTTTCTGGTCATTAATGTAATGTTAAAGGGTTAAACTGCACCATCCTTCTCCAAGAAGCTGAACATTCTGGAAGTGGGTGGGGGTGACATTCTGTCTCTCACAGAGAGCATGCAGGAATGTGGATGACTATTCATTGTAATACACACTTCATTTGGGCAGCCATTTACTACCATTCTACTGCTATCATCAAATTAAACTCTCATTCAGTCCCTTCCATTCAGAAATGCTTTCGCAGCCAGCCAATCAAATTCGTTTGTGTGATCATCCCCTGATACTGAAGCATGTCACCTACATTATCCAGAGAAGTAGCAGAGCCAGAACTCGTTTGCAGGGCCGCCCCGAAGCTAGGGCATATCACACCTAATCTGTCTTGGGGAATCACTGAGTCAGGAAATCGCTTGCATAACAATTCCACAGGATTAGAGCATTACATCATCTCCAAGGATGACCTCATCCTACCATTGTACCTGGGGTACCAAAATTTGGGGGGGGGGGGCAGGGGGCTTGTGAGCATTACCATCTGACCTATATAAAAGAAGATGGGTTTCCTTAATTCGGGTCCTCTTTTGACTACTTCAAATGCCTAGCTAGTACAGGCCTTAATAAATTTTAACTGTTTGCAGAAGTTGGTATATGCGGATTGAATCTAGTGTGTGGAACCGCAGGAAATGAACCTAAAACCATCATCTGTGATATTTTGCTACTTTTATTAAAAATATGCTTAATGTCTCCTGTGGCAATTATTTGAATGCCACAAACACACCTTTTTGGCGCAGAGAGGTGGTGAGATGGAAAAAAGGAAGAAAAGTGGCAAGAAGACATTGCCTTGGGGATAGGCTCCAATCTTGCTCATGATTTAATATTTATAAACTGAGTTTGCTTGCAGCTTTTGAATTAATTTTAATCCCCTAGCGTAATGACTGAAGGCACTCAGGATCATTATGGAGCAACTTATCATTCTCTGGAACACTTAAACCATAGCTGAAATTTTCAGCTTCACCGCAAAGATTCGTTAACCAACGCGAAAAACGAGGACCACAAAATAACAGGACTTTATTGGACATGTTTGCTACTAATAAGAGCCAATCTTGTATGCATTGCACCAATATACAGAAATTCTTCATTCCTCTAGGAAAATGGAAAAAGTTATTTTTATACAGTAGGCAATGTTATTAGTGTCTGCTCTCTATTCAGTTCAGCGCTGCTGAAAGACAAAACCTTTGAAAAAGTAACAATACTGCCAGCTGTAGAAAGAGTGCACCAGTGGCACACAAGTTTAGGGCTATCCATGAGCACTGATGGGAGAAAAAGTCAACGCAAAAGTACTGAAAAACAGTCAAACTTTGTAACAGATTCTCAATTCATCACTCATGAAGCAAAAATGGTTAACAAGCCCCAAGAACAGACTTAGGTTTTCTGTAGTTAAGAGTGCTACTGCAGCAACTGCTATAAACTCTCCAGGGTAGGTGACATCAGTTTTTTAAAAATTTCAAAACCATGGCATAGAGCTCTGGTCGCACAATGGTAGTGTCCCTACTTCTGATTCAAGAGACCTGGGCTCGAGTCCCACCTGCTTCACAGATGAGTACAGGCCAACCTCTGAATCCACTGAATCATTTTCTGCGGTTTCAGTTACTTGCGGTTTACCACAGCCCGAACATATCACATGGAACCTTCCAGAACCAGGGACCGGGGCTGCAGGGAAGATAAATCTCCCATTTAATGGGTTCGCTCCTGTCTGCGGTTTTTGAACGATCTCACACGGGTACAGGGGGACTATTGTAATAACATTCCTGAAAAAGTTGATGAGAAAAACATCCATGGCATCAATTTGGTTGAAAAAAGAATTTGAAAGTGTATCAAGAGATGTATTCTAGAAATTCTTTTAGAAAGAAACAAAAATCATCCTATTGATTTACGTAATGGCTTATTTTTCCACATTTTGTACATAGGAACATAAGGACCAGGAGCAGAAGTAGGTATTTCAGCCCCTTGAGCTTGCTCCATTTAATAGAATCATGGGTCATCTCATCTCCACATTCCTGCCCACTCCTCATAACGCTATTACTCATTCAGTTATGAGTTAAAATGTGAAAGAAGGATTGAATGGCCTATTATTTATAACTGCTCAAGTCCCTTTGCATATAATAGCACAGCAACTTTAGTTAACTTTATGGTTAAAAGGAAAGAAAATAAGGCCAACTGTCAAGCAACTCCCAAAAAGCCTTGTGTTGCTGCATTAGCCCTGACTGCAGGCTCAAAACTATATTTCATGGACCTGAGAGTCTGCCTCCAGCAAAAAAAGAATCAAACTTAGCATTTGAATCTCTAGAACCAACACCCTTATGACCACGCTTAGTAGTCAGCTGTAGATAAAGAACCCTCATGCACTTCCAGTTTACTTCACTTTTTTCAAAGCAAAAAAAAAGGCAAACATTCTAGGATAAAACACTAAAAATCTTTCCCAAAGTCCAAGACATGAAAGAAAATTGCAGAACGTGACTGTGGATCAAAAAGTATATGAAGCAAAAATAGAAACATCCACAGCACAAAACTCCCACAAGCAACCAGCTGCAGATTGCTAGAAGCAAAGATTAAAAACCACAGTAAAGAAATGAGATCCTGCTGTCACTGTCTTTAATGCATGGATCACATTGGGCACATAAACGAAGACAGGTTAACTGCTGTCTGCACACAGAGGAAGTTGCAACGGAAGAGAGAGGGGATACATCGTTATTAAAAGCCGTTTCATTGATCTCCTAAGGCAAAATGTAAGGCCAGGCCAATTTTCTTTAATGAGGAGGAACTCAATTGTTTTCAAAAACAAAGAGCTCCACAACCATTTTTCAGAATATATATTCTGGAGTCTTCAAACATTTAACCACATTCATTTATTGGATGCGTTTACCTCATTCTGATACTAAAGATGAGCATTTATTCTTCATTATCTTTCACTACTTAGTTCATGTGTTCAGAACGATTGCGCATGTTAAGGGTTTAGCAACCTTAGGTAAGTAGGCATCACCGTATTACTGCAAGTAGTATTTTTTTTTCCCTACTTGGAATTAGCTGAAAGCTTCCTTTATATGCCTCTGAAGGGCAACAAGGTCACCTCCCACACAAAGCAAGTAAATGCTATATCCTCCCCACCAAACAATGGTTTCTCCCAACCTTAGTTTTTTTTCCCTTTAACTTTGCTGTGGGGAGGGGCAGGGGGGCGACATGGGCACTACAAGAGAGATACACACATACACACCCCCCCCCCCCCCTCCTAAAACACTTGAATTCATGTTTAGCCAGATGCCCAATGCGCAGTAAAGAAATTGGTGATGTCAGGCAAGCTACGTCTGAAGACGTAGACTATAGCATTGCAGATGTATCCATTCACAATACCATACACACCCTCTTCACTTGTCTAAAAGGTCTCTTACTAGTCCACAGTTGCACAGGTAAATGTATTTCCCAAACAATCATTCTTAGTCAAACTTATATCCACAGCTGTGGGTGAAATCACAATTGTGTAGTGATCTACCTAAATAAGAAAGGCACTCAACAACGAACCCTGTATCAAACTCCAATCTG
This sequence comes from Chiloscyllium plagiosum, assembly GCF_037043375.1. NCBI lineage: Eukaryota > Metazoa > Chordata > Chondrichthyes > Orectolobiformes > Hemiscylliidae > Chiloscyllium > Chiloscyllium plagiosum. The sequence continues at coordinate 45,990,833 of NW_028270172.1, read as the reverse complement.
GTGCACTGACTTAACTGGGTCTGCGAAGATCAGCAGGACATTTCTGGGTACATATATTCCATTTCCTGAATGGCTTAGTTGACTAAAAGCAGTACCAGAACCTTGCAGAATATTCAGTCCCAGTTCACTTATTCATCTTAACAATGCCAACAAGAGAGCCATAGTTCTTCTCAACAATACTGACACATAAGGGAAACCAAAAATAACCCAAATGAAATTAACTACTTAAAATTAACTACTTCCTACCACTATTCAGCAACTCTGCAAGTTTAAAAATTTGGGCGGCTAGTGTGAAGAGTACTAGACTTAGCTGTGAGGCGCCTGTGGTTAAATAATTTAGGCTTATATACAAATATTATACATATGCAAAAGTAACCGAAGTGGCAGAGGGAAATTACAGTATGAGTACTGCAAGGTGCAATCAGCCAAGACTCCCCACGTAAAACTTCAGTATTAATTATCAATTCAGGGAAATATCACAGGCCAGGTTACTTGCTCTATTCTGGGAACAGCAGGGCAGTAACAAGAAAGGTAACAAGTTACACAAAGTCATGACTGCACCTTTACAATTGGGCAGCTGAAAATCTAAAATGCAGAGGCATGGCACAAAACACATGCTTGTTCTTCCCCCTGCCCTGTTAATAATCTACTTCAGAAATGTAAATTTAGTGAAAGGGTAAAAATGGTGATAAGTTGGGATAGCTCTGTATTGTTGGAAACCAAATATCACCTTCAGCCCAGTTATTTTTACCTTGTACTCTACACTTGGAGCTGAAAAATGTGGAGCTGAAAAATGTGTTGCTGGAAAAGCGCAACAGGTCAGGCAGCATCCAAGGAGCAGGAGAATCGATGTTTCAGGCATAAGCCCTCCTTCAGGAATGAGGAAGATATGCCAAGCAGGCTAAGATAAAAGGTAGGGAGAAGGGATTTGGGGAGGGGCGTTGGGAATGCGATAGGTGGAAGGAGGTTAAGGGGAGGGTGATAGGCCAGAGTGGGGGTGAGGGCGGAGAGGTCAGGAAGAAGATTGCAGGTCTAGAAGGCGGTGCTGAGTCCGAGGGTTGGGACTGGGATAAGGTGGGGGGAGGGGAAATGAGGAAGTTGGAGAAGTCTGCATTCATCCCTTGCGGTTGGAGGGTTCCTAAGCGGAAGAGGAGGTGCTCTTCCTCCAGGTGTCGTGTTGCCATGGTCTGGCGATGGAGGAGGCCAAGGACCTGCATGTCCTTGGCGGAGTGGGAGGGGGAGTTAAAGTGTTCAGCCACGAGGCAGTTGGGTTGGTTGGTACGGGTGTCCCAGAGGTGTTCTCTGAAACGTTCCGCAAGTAGGCAGCCTGTCTCCCTAATGTAGAGGAGGCCACATCCAGTGCAGCAGATGCAGTAAATGATGTGTGGAGGTGCAGGTGAATTTGTGGCGGATAGGGAAGGATCCCTTGGGGCCTTTGAGGGAAGTGACAGGGGGAGGTGTGGGGGCAAGTTTTGCATTTCTTGCAGTTGCAGGGGAAGGTGGCGGGAGTGGAGGTTGGGTTGGTGGGGGTTGTGGACCTGACGAGGGAGTGGTCTTTCCGGAACACTGATAGGGGAGGGGAGGGAAATATATCCTTGGTGGTGGGGTCTGTTTGCTTCCAGCCATGCGCCGCTACCTACATTCAAATTATCAGCGTTCCGGAAAGACCACTCCCTTCACGACTCCCTCATCAGGTCCACACCCCCCAGATTTGTTGTTGTACATATCTCAATGGTAGTGATTTCCCCATTAAAAAGTATTCCATTAACTGATGAATATTATAGGACATTCAAGGATGTTAAAAACTCAAAAACACCAGTTCCTTCTAGTTTTTAAACTCCAGTGCAGTTGATAAAGAATCCAACCAACAAATGGTGGAATTTAACAATGCCAAGAGTAAAGCATACTACAAAGATTGCTCTTATAACTCTAAATAAACTGGTTCCTTTTCCTGCCAACTGAATAATTTACTCTATAGGGTAGGTTTACAACCAAAAAGCTCTGCTACCAGTATGAGGAAAATAGATGCACAATATCATAAAGCTAACAAAGCAATTGTACATCTTCAATTCAAATGCCTGCAAAAATTTGTACAATGACATTAATTGTGCTGCAAGGTACTATTTGCCAGATTTGTAGTGTATTTCAAGAACAAATTCAAATCCAAGAAAGCATTATCGAAGCATTAGTGACATGAAATTTCTGGGGCTGGGTATCTTCTGGAAGCATCTATTAAAAATACTCCAATCTGACGGCTCAGTTACGGGGGAAATTAGAAAACTCGAAATAAAAGGAGGTGGTAAGAGTGCAGAACTCAGTAAAATCCCTAGCACAGACACAAATAGGACAGAGTGTATACAAGGGGTTAGCGATCAAACTTCAAGCACACTGGACAAGCAAATGACAGAGAAGAGGGACAGTTAATACAGGACTAAAGGAGTTATATCTGAATGCACACAATAGAAGGAATAAGGTAAAGGAGTTTGTGGTGCAAATCAAAATTGGCAGATATGACATGGTGGGCATCACAGAGACATGGCTGCAAGGATTGGGAGCTGAATATTCAAGGATATACATTCTATCAAAAACATAGCCATGTGGGCAGAGGGGGTTGTGTTGCCTTATTAGTAAGGAATGAAATTAAATCAATAATAAGAAGCGAAGTCGGGTCAGATGGTGTAGAATCTGTGTGGGTAGAATTGAGCCCACTAGGAACAGGCAATGAGGCAAACTGGATAAGGGAGCTTAAGATGAAGGAACCCTTAGGAAGCCGTGATCGTAATGTGATTGAATTTACTCAGCAATTTGAGGGGGAGAACACAGAATCAGGAGGTAATGGTATTACAGCTGAATAAAGACAACTACAGAGGCATGAGGGAGGTACTGGGTAGAATTGACTGGGAGAGGAGCCTAGCAGGAAAGATAGTGGAACAGCAATGGCAGGAGTTTCTGAGAGTGATTCAGAGATTCATCCAGAGGAAAAAGAAGCATGGTACTAGGAGAATGAGGCAACCATAGCTGAGAAGGGAAGTCAAGGAAAGCATATAATGTGGCATAGGGCAGTGGGAAACCAAAGGATTAGAAAACTTCAAAAGACCAACAGAGAGCAACAAAAAAAAAATGAAATGAGGGAGAAGATTAAATAGGAGCATAAGCTAGCCAGTAATATAAAAGGAAGACTGTAAGAGTTTCTTTAGATATATGAAGGGCAAAAGACAGGCAAAGTGGACAGTGGGCCACTGAAAAATGACACTGGAGAGATAATACTGGGGAAAAAGGAAATGGCTGAGGAGCTCAATAATTACATCACGTCAGTTTTCATGGTAGAAGACATGAGTAATATCCCAAAAATTCAAGAGAGTGAGAAGGTAGAGCTGAGTATGGTGGCCATCACCAAGGAGGTGCTAGTAAAACTGAATGGCCTGAAGATGGATAAATCACCTGGACAGATGGTACGGGGAGAATGAGGCAACCATGGCTGAGAAAAGAAGTCTGGGACAGAGTTCTAAAGGAGACAGCTGAAGAGATAAAGGTGTTAGTGGTGATCTCTCAGAAATTGCTAGAATCAGGGAGAGTCCCAGGGGACTGGAAATGTGACACTCCGGTTTAAAAAGAGAGTAAGGCAAAAGATGGAAAATTACAGACCCATTAGCCTAACCTCGGTCATGGGTAAGATCCTGGAATCCATTGCGAAGGATGAGATTTCTGAATACTTGGAAGTGTATGGTAGAATAGGGGAAAGTCAGCATGGTTTCATCAAGGTGAAGTCATGCCTGACAAATCTGCTAGAATTCTTTGAGGAAGTAACAAATCAGGTTAGACCAAGGAGACCAATGGATGTGATCTATCTGGACTTCCAAGAAGGACTTTGACAAGGTGCCATACAGGAGGCTACTGAGTAAGATACGGGCCAATGGTATTAGAGTCAAGGTGCTAGCATGGATAGAAGCTTGGCTGTCTGGCAGAAAGCAGAGAGGGGGGGATAAAAGGGCCCTTCTCAAGATGGCAGCTGGTGACAAGTGGTGTTCTGCAAGGCAGTGTTGGAACCACAACTTTTCACTTTATACATTATCAAACTAGATGAAGGAACTTAGGGCATTCTGGCTAAGTTTGCAGATGATACAAAGATAGATGGAGGGACAGATAGCATTGAGGAGGCAGGGAGGCGGCAAAAGAATTTGTACAGGTTAGGACAGTGGGCAAAGAAGTGGCAGATGGAGTACAATGTGGGGAAAGTGTGAGGTCATGCATTTTGGCATGAAGAATATAGAGGCATGGACGGTTTTCTAAATGGGGAGAAGCCTGAAGTGCAAAGAGACTTCAGAGTTCTAGTCCAGGACGCTCTTAAGTTAAACTTGCAGATTGAGTCAGTAGCTAGGAAGGCAAATGCAATGATGGTATTTATTTTGAGAAGGCTTGAATATAAAAGCAGGGATGTACTTCTGAGGCTCCATAAGGCTCTGGTCAGACTACATTTGGAGTATTGTGTGCAGTTTTGGGCACCATATCTCAGGGTTGAGGCACTGGCATTGGAATGTATTCAGAGGAGGTTCACAAGATTGGTTCCAGGAATGAAAATCTTAATGTATGAGGAACACTTGAAGTCTCTGGGTTTATACTTGATGGAGTTTGGAAGAATGAGGGGGAATTTAATTGAAACACACAGAATACTGAATGGCCTGGACAGAGTGGATGTTTGGAAAGATGTTTTTATTTGTAGGAAGAGACTAGGACCCGAGGGCACAGCCTTAGAGTAAAGGGAAGATCTTTTAGAACGGAGATAAGGAGAAACTTCTTCAGCCAGAGAGTGGTGAATCTATAGAATTCATTGCCACAGAAGGCTGGGGAGGCCAGGTCATTGAGTATATTTAAGACTGAGATGGATATGTTCTAGAGTATCAAGAGGATCAAGGGTTACAGGGAAAAAAATGGGAGAATGGGGTTAAGAAACTTATCGGCCATGATTGAATGGCAGAGGAGACTCAATGGGCTGAATGGTCTAATTTCTGATCCTGTGTCTTATGGTCTTATCTACATGCACTTTTAATGTCTTCCACTGCAAGTATCAATTCATTTGTAGGAGAGTAATGTTCCAAGCAGTACTGCTGCTCCAGGAATGACAGCATTTATACAGCCATTCAACCCATTGCTCCTGCACAGCCCTCAAAAGAGCCACCCATTTAGGGCCAAAGATTGAACTTCCTTTCATAATTCTTTGAAATGCTTATTATTTAACCAATTCCATTTTAACATCTTACTACTGATTCAGCTTCTACTGCTGTATCTGACAGAGCATTTCACAAATTAACAACATTGCACATGACAATCTCTTCCCAATTTTTTACTTCAGTTCCTTTTTGGTGCCAATTTAAAATTTAAATGTTCCTCAATTTTCCTTTTGCTGATTGCTATCTTACTCAATTTACTTTACAGAAACCTCAATTTTTTAAACACTGTCAGGGAAATTGCCATCTAACCCTTGTCATTCTCATAAATGATTTATCTAGTCTCCTTTAACCAAACAATATGGTCATAAATGGCCAGTTATATATAGATTGTGCTTAATGGGAGAAGAGTTAAGTTTATAAAAACTGCAGTTAGCATGATCTCATTTTGATAGGATTGAAAGCTCAATTGAAAGAAGTCACCCATAGATGAGAAAGGGATGAAAGAGGTTGGGGGAGAGAGAGGGGCGATGGGGGGACTTCCATGTTTTATTTGTCTATACACTTATTTAGAAACACTACAGACAGTTTGTATCCTCTCCAAAAATCAACTGGCATTTACAGCCGAGCTACAAAAAAAAAAGAGTATAATCTTAGCTCATACCAGGCCAAAGGAAACAGCCACGTTCGCTGTTGTGAGAGGTAGACATGAAACACAGAATGCTTAACAATTAATTTTTTATTAAGAGTGAGTAGGAAGTCTTTTAAATGTGTATAGATTTCTCAGTTATGTTCTAAATACTTCCACTCTGTTTGAAGTCCCCTTGACAGGCAGAGCTGTACTATTGAGGGCAATGAAATACAACTAACAAATCAGATAATTCTAGCTAGTACAGCAGAATATCAGGCCTGATGGCAGACACACCATACACACAGTTTCCTGAGGTCATTCCTAGTGGTGTCAATGGTCACAAGTGGAAATTGTAAGGAAACACCTCCACAGTCAGCCTCCAGCCTGACCAATATTGCATAAATCCAACCTCCTGGAGATCAAAGAGTGGCAACTCATTACAGCAATTCAGTGCGTAATGGATCATCTGGGGAAACTACACAGCATCCTTTAAATATATTCTATGAAACTATAACCACATTTCTTTATAAAAATCTGAATGAGTCACTGCTGCCAAGAGAGAAAAATTGCAAAAGACAAAAAAGTATGATGCAATTGCCACTCAAATCCATTCACAACAGAAAAGTTGCCCCAAGATTACAGGAAAAATATATTTGTTCTCTTCCCAGTGGCATCTGAGCTTAATTTACCAGCAGCAACGCTTTAGAAAAACCACACATACAGCACAGCCACGAAATATCGCAACTCAGTAAAAAGGTCTTATTTTTCACAAAACCTTATTGATGCAAATGAAACATGCTGAAAATGTTTTTACCTCTAGTCACCTCATTTACTGGACTCAAGGTTGTTTTTTTATATCCAATTTGACTTCCATGTCCCAACATTAATAAAATAAAGTACAACTATAAGCAAAAAGCTTTTTCTCTTCAGCTCACAGATGAGAGTTACGTAGATCAATACACACCCAGTTGAGAAGCTTATGCACAAAAACCACAAAAAGAAGCTACCAACAGGAAGGGAATCAATTGCTAGAAAAGAGTTCACCCTTCTCATGGGTAAATGGTATTGCAGCATAAACCATTTAAACTGGATGTGGTGCATACATCAGTTCAGATTTTCAAATAAAGGACTTAGATGACATTGAAAAGACCACCCAATACAGAGTGTTTACGTACTCTACATCAGAAGCAAATTTAAGACCAAACTATGCTACTCTGAAAGGGAGCACTGGTTTCCCAATTACAATGGCATCTACTCTCTAACAGCATTATGGGTGTACCTAGACCAAATGGACTGCAGCGCTTCAAGGCGACAGCTCAGCACCACCCCTTCAAGGTGGCAACTAGGGATGGACAATACAAATTGGCCCAGCCAATAACATCCACATCCCATGAATGAAAAAAAAGACTGCAGATACAATAGACTACAAATGCCTAATCAGCCCAGTGCCAAACAGTGTAGATTCACTAATTGATTAGGGGAGATCACCATACTCATATATACACAAAAAAATTTAAGCAACGCAACAAATCTGAGATATTGAATGTATGAGACAATTCTTGAGTGAACAAACATTGTTTTTATTTGTATTTGATCACCCATCACCACAACATTTAATGGTTAAGCAACTACTCTAACTTTCATCTCCCTCTTTCTCCAACCTCCAAAAATAGAGAGAATATCATTTGGAAAAAATTAGGTGTGTCGATCATAGTTTAAAGATCTCACTAAACCAGGTTCCACGATTGACAAAATACATAAATCAATTGGCTCATGTTCTAAGGAATACATAAAGGAATTAAATCTATAGGGTAGAGTGACAGACTGTGAAATTTTTGTGTAAAGGGTCCTCAGCAGTATATAGTCCCATATAAAAATAAATTGTTGGAAAACTTAAAGTCTGTCAGTATCTGTGGAGAAATAAACAGTGAACATTTGAGTCCAGCATGACACACTGTCAGAAATCAGGTAATCAGATATGAAATAATTACTTTTCCTCTGGGTCATTTTTGAAGAATATATACATACAAAGAAAGAGCAACTTTGATACAACTCTTTAAAACTCAGGTCAGCTCTTTAACATAGTTCTGTGGTTAAGATTCCAAATATTTAATTGAACTGAAATCTGTAAAATTCAGAATACAATGACTAAGTGTAGTCAGAAAAGCTACCATTACAGCACTCAACTCCCAAAATAGGTTCTGTGCATCAAACAATAAAAGCAAAATATGCTATAAAATAAACTGCTGCAATTTACCACACAGCCATTGCAAAAAAAATACACCCGCATAACACTATCTGTAGTGTGAAGTGGTCAAAATGTATATGTTAGTCTGGCGCACCAAATGTTGATGATCTCCAGCTAGACTTTCAACATCTTACAAATCCAGTAGGTTGAAAACAGGCTTTCACAAAAAGCCAGGTTGCTATGGTGACAGTTCAAAACTCATGCCAAAGACACCACATCCCAGTGCACTGATATCTGCAAACCTGTCAGATTACAGATCTTCCCCCAGTCATAAAGTGCTGAAAACCTCATCAGTTCTAGCAGCATCTGCAGGGACTACAAAGCAAGACTGAAGCAGAACCAGTTTTCATTTAATATGTGGCATACTACTGGTTGCCTTGGTTATTCCATTACAATTCTTATACCAAAAAAATAAGCTTTTCAATTTTACACACACTTTGTGTGTCATCGCCTTGCACACAATATCCACTGTACCAGCAGGACTCTGTTCTTTAAGCCGGAGCTTTATGAGGAAGAAAAAATAAATGACCAATAACGTCTAATTCTTTAAATAAATCTTACGTTATGTGGTAGTTAAATTAGAATAGAATTAGTCTTGTTGCAAAAACAAGGTTAAACATGAACATGGAGTAATATGCTTTTGAAATGAATGCTCTAAACCAAAAAGCCTCAGGCCTACATCAGGACTATGTTTACTGCCCAAGCATTTTCCAGTAGCAGATCATTTCCATCAGCGTCATAAATTATTGATAAGTTACAGTATTACATAACTGCATTTAGGGCTAGTACAGCTGTTTCGACAGGTTGCCAGTATTGGTGAATGGGTCCAAGTAAACAATTTGATATCAAAGAAATTTTGAAATGAAAAAGTTTAAGCAAGACCTGAACTAACATCTAAAACACTGGATAGATTCTATTATGAAATACAATTCCATCAACTTTCCAGTAACTGCAAAGTGTCTCTGTTCTGGGAGAAAAATATAAAGCACAACCTGACAGATAGCTTTCAATAAGAGGTACGGTATTTAAAAACAATAAAGCACCTCCCAAGCAAAACATTACAAGCCAAAACAGAACAGCTTGTAGCATTTTATCAGCTAGATGATCTGGCAGAAAGGTGAAACTTATTGTAAACATGTCATTGGATCAGAAGGAGAAAATCTATGCAATACTGCTTACAGAAGAGAATTTCACACAAGTTCACTCTGACTAAACAACTCAGGTATGCAGAGCAGAGATATAAATCCATAAACAAAATTTCTGCTCCATTAAGCAAATCATCTGTTATCTATTGATGCAGAACCAGTTTTAATCAACAATTCAGTTTAGTACACACACTTACTATCACCTTACATCTGGAGATGTCTTTCCAATGTTGGAAATTTAATCAACCAAGTTTCAGGCAAACTTTTAAAGTGCTGAATCTTACACTGATAGAAACAATTGAGATTACAGAAAGTTAGAACTGTTATACAATGTAAACCCATTTCTTGAAACATTTAACTGAAGGAGTTTTCATTTTCCAATCAACCAATTTAATCAGATTATGAAACATGCAACATAACTCTGGACTAACAAAGTGGGTGGATGGCACTGATAAAGAAGCAATCATTTCTAACCAGAAGAGGGGCATTACAACAGAATTAGAGTCACATCACTAAAAAGACTTCTCAAAGCTGGTAGGCATGTTTGAACAACGTTCAGTGAATCGTGTAAACCGTGTGATGTGGAATTGTAATTGCTGTTGTACTAAAGGAAATACAGAGAATTTATGCCTCAAGCTCCTGCAAGCAAAAAACAATCTACGTAAACAATATGTAAAACGAAAAAAAATCAAGTGATGCAGGAACTAGAATGTATTCACCCTTCAGTCTTAATCAGTAGTCTTACAGTTGGTGAAAAATAAACTTGCAGCCTACAACTTCCACATTCTGAACAAGCAGTAAAAATTAATTATGGACTTTGTGACTTTAAATGGATAATATTTCATCTTAGCAAAGAAATACCATCATGATTTGGGTAGTGGTTAGCCCTCAAGTACAAAGGACCCAAGTTCAAGTCCAGCCCTAGGCAACTGTCGGTGTGAAGTTTGCACATACTCCCAGTGTCTGCATGGGTTTTGGTCTGGTGCTCCAGTTTCCTCCCGCAGTCCAAAGATGCACAAGTTAGGTGGATTGACCATGCTAAACTGCCCCATAGTGTCCAGCGATGTGCAGGCTAGATTGTTTAGCCATGGGAAATGCAGGGTTACAGGGATAGGGTGAGATGCTCTTGGTGGGTCAGTGCAAACTCGATGGGCTAAATGGCCTCTATCTGGACTGTAGGGATTCTATGGTTCTATATAGAACATGATCTCTATATAACAGTGCATTATTGAACATACTGTAAATTGAAAGTAGGCTATACTCAGGTCTAATTGGATAAAATCATGAAAATTGTCTGTTTAATTGACCAAAGTGTTCACTTACAACTGTTCCAAGTCAGATGTCAACTAAGACACAAAAACATAGGTACAATCGGCCTTGAAGACCACCATTAACAAGAAGTACCCACAATAAGATTAAGAACTGGTTTAAAACAGGTTTTGATGGGGAAGGAGTGGAATGGGGTGCCATCTCTCTGGGTCTATATCTTCAAGAGACCAGAAGTGATTTCAAAAGACCCAAAAAAATGATAATGTAGAATGTGGTAGGCAGGAATCTCAGTAGTTTGGCTTAAAATCACTTACTGGATAATTCACCTTTTAAATGGACAATTACATTAATTATTCAAACAAAAACAAGGATACACCTCATTCCACATGCTTAAAATGGGGGAAGGCATATGTTAACGATCAGCTTGAGCGCTAGCAGATTTTAAATCAAAGCAGTTGATCCGGTTTTACATATAAATAAAAATCCATTCATAAATTGTCAAACAAATAATACTTTAGAAGCAATAGCTAGTCAAAAAGGTGATGGGTTGGACTGTAGAAATGGAAATTTGTACATAAACTCAAAGCAGAAAATTTTAAAATAAGCTATTGTCACCACTCAACTGCTCTGAAGCTCCTAATCAGCTTTTACTAGTTTCCTCAGTTAATTTGGTTAAAAATATAGAAAAGAGATTGAATACACATGCATGTCAAGGAATGAGGGAGATGAGGAGGGGAAAGGAATTAAACAAACCAACAACATTCAGATAAATTTATCAAAAAAGATTTGCAGACAAAAAAACTTTAACAGATGAGCAAAAAGAACAGGAATCTCTCCACTGTGTATTGCAACATGCAATCTAGCAGACTGATATCTTGATAACCATAGTAAGTGTGACAATGGGCTACACCAAAACTGCCTTTTTAACAGCCAACAACTGACTGGCTACCATCCAATTGCTGAAATTTCAGTTGGATATTATCAGTTACAAGGGAAGGAAAAGACGGTCAATGCAATTACAATCTTGTACAAAAGAACCAATAGCAGTGATCATCACCATGAGCAGCAGATTGCTATTTTTAACCACAAACTTCTAGGAGCCTACAATTCAATTAATTTTTAAAAAAATAATTGTCAGTTCCAAACAAGGTGCGTTACACAGTTTTGCTGTCTCAGTTATAAACAGAAATCTTCAAAGTCTAGCTATTTTGCAATGTGCCCAAGCATAACCTGTAAAGGTATTTGTGAACTTTTGTTAAATTTTAGTTTTGATTTGTCTTACAGGCAAACAGCAGTCAATTAGTTTGAAAACCCAGGAAGGGCAGAAAATGAAGCTGGCTCAAAGTTTGCCTGATACCCAAAATCTGCTTTTTCCTCAATTAAAAACAAACACTTCTGGTATCAATTACCAAACCAGGTCTAGTTGGTTATAAAAATTATGGCCCCATAGATCCTTTCTGCTTCAGTTCTATTGTTTGATCAACAGAAATTGAAGGAAGGTAAGCAACCCACCAAACTAATTCCAAAAGTAGCTAATCTTGGTAATAAGGAAGAGATGAATGAGGAGCAAGCTGGAGGTTTTGCTGAATCCACTTTTAGAATATTGTATTCAATTCTGATCTTTTAGATTATATTAGATTAGATTACTTAGGAGTGTGGAAACAGGCCCTTCGGCCCAACAAGTCCACACCGACCCGCCGAAGCGTAACCCACCCAGACCCATTCCCCTACATTTACCCCTTTTACCTAACACTACGGGCAATTTAGCATGGCCAATTCGCCTAACCTGCACATTTTTGGACTGTGGGAGGAAACCGGAGCACCCAGAGGAAACCCACGCAGACACGGGGAGAATGTGTAAACTCCACACAAAGAGTCGTTTGAGGCGGGAATTGAACCCGGGTCTCTGGCGCTGTGAGGCAGCAGTGCTAACCACTGTGCCACCGTGCTATAGCAAAGATATTGTGAAACTTGAAAGGGTTCAGAAAAGATTTACAAGGGTGCTGCCAGGGTTGGAAGGTTTGAGCTACAGGGAGAGGTTGAATAGACTGGGGTTATTTTCCCTTGGAGTGACAGAGGCTGAGGGGTAACCCTTGTGAGGGGTCACAAGGAGCATGGATAGGGTGAATACCGAAGATCATGTCTGTACGGTAGTGGAGTCCAAAACCAGAGGGCACAGGTTTAAGCTGGAGAGGGAAAGATTTAAAAGGGACCTTAAGGCACAACCTTTTCACGCAGATGGTGGAGCATGTATGGAATAAGCTGCGAGCGAAAGTGGTAGAGACTGATACAATTACAACATTTTAAAGGGCATCTGGATGGATATATGAATAGGAAGGGTTTACAGAAATATAGACCAATGCTGGCAAATGGGACTAGATTAATTCAGGATATCTGGTCAACATGGAGGAGCTGGACCAAAGGGTCGGTTTCATCTGTATATCTGACTACCAGATTACTAAAACTCTTTGACATTGTTAGTTACTGGATTATAAAAGAGCCTGCCACAGATGGCCAGGAGAAACTGATTTGGGCTCACCAGCTTCTGAGAATGGCGTGGAGATAAGGACCAAGCTATTGCTCCACAAACTAAGAAACATGCAACTATGGAAGAGAACATACAAAAATCCTTAAAGAGCCGTTTTTTAAGATAAGACCACAAGACATAGGAGTAGAAGTAAGGCCATTCGGTCCAGTGAGTCCACTCCACCATTCAAATAATTGCTGATGGTTCAATGCCACTTACCCACTCTCTCCCAGAATTTATCAATCTCTACGATGAAGACATTTAACATCTCGGCCTCCACTGCGGTCCATGGCAGTGAATTCTACAGGCCCACCACACACTGTCTGAAGAAATGTCTCCTCATTTCTGTTCAAAATTGACCCCTCTAATTCTAAGGCTGTGCCCATGGGTCCTAGTATCCCCACCTGACAGAAACAAATTCCTAGCGCACACCCTTTCTAAGCCATGCATTATCTTGCAAGTTTCTATTAGATCTCCCCTCTAGCTTCTAAACTCTAATGAATACTATTCCAGGATCCTCATCCATTCATCATATGTTAGGCCTATCATTCCAAGGATCATCCGTGTGAATCTTCGCTGGACACGCTCCAGTGCCAGTATGTCCTTCATGAGGTGTTGGGCCCAAAACTGGACACAGTATTCTAAATAGGATCTAACCAGAGCTTTATAAAATCTCAGTAGCACATCGCTGTTTTTACATTCCAACCCTCTGAGATAAATTACAACATTACATTTGCTTTCTTAACCACGGATTCAATCTGCAAGTCAACCTTCAGAGAATTCTGTACTAGCACTCCCAGATCCCTTTGTACTTTGGCTTTAGGAATTTTCTCACCGTTTAGAAAACAGTTCATGCCTGTATTCTTTTTTCCAAAGTACAAGACCTCGCATTTGCTTACACTGAATTTCATCAGTCAGTTCTTGAACCACTCTCCTGAACTGTCTAAAGTCTTTCTGCAGCCTCTCCACCTCCTCAGAACTACCTGCCTGCCCCACTAACTTCGTATCATCAGGAAACTTCGCCAGAATGCCCCAAGTCCCTTCATCCAGATCATTAATATATAAAGTGAACAGCTGTGGCCCCAACGCTGAACCCTGCAGGACACCACAGCTGCAGTTCTGAAAAATAACCTTTTAATCCAACTCTCTGCCTTCTGTCGGATATCCTATCCTCAAACCATGCCAGTAGCTCACCTCGAACACCATGGGCCCTCACCTTACTCAGCAGCCTCCCGTGAGGCACCTCATCATAGGCCTTTTGGAAGTCTAGGTAGATAACATCCACTGGGTTTCCCTCGTCTAACCTACTTGTTACCTCTTCAATGAATTATAACAGGTTTGTCAGGAACGACTTCCCCTTACTAAATCCATGCTAACTTGTTCTAATCCTACGCTGCACTTCCAAGAATTTAGAAATCTCATCCGTTACAATGGATTCTAGAATTTTACCCATAACAGAGGTTAGGCTAATCGGCCAATAATTTTTCATCTTCTGTCTTGATCCTTTCTTGAACAAGGGGGTTACAACAGCAATTTTCCAATCATCTGGGACTTTCCCTGACTCCAGTGATTTTTGAAAGATTACAACACCTCCGCCATTTCTTCAGCCACCTCCCTCAGAACTCTAGGATGTAGCTTATCCGGGCCAGGAGATTTATCAATTTTTAGACCTTTTAGCTTTTCTAGCACTTTCTCTTTTGTAATGGCTACCATACTCAATTCTGCTCCTTGACTCTGCTTAATTGTTAGGATATTACTCATGTCTTCCACTGTGAAGACTAACACAAAGTATTTATTAAGTTCTTCTGCTATTTCCTCATCTCCCAGCACTTGCCTTCCTGCATCAATTTGGAGCAGCCCAATTTCTACTTTTGCTTTCATTTCTTTCAATACATAAGAAACAAACTTTTACTATCATTTCTAATATTACTGGCTAGCTTACCTTCATATTTGATCCTCTCCTTCCTTATTTCTCTCCGTTATCCTCAGTTTATTTTTGCAGTCTTCCCAAACTTCTGATTTCCCAGTCCTCTTGGCCACTTTATAGGTTCTCTCTTTTTCTGTGATGTATTTCCTGACTTCCTTTGTCAGCCATGGCTGTCTTAATTCCCCAACCTCCCCCCCACCCCCCCTCCCATAATCCTTCTTTTCTTTAGGATGAATCTCTCTATTGTGTCCTCAATTACACCTAGAAACCTCTTCCATTTTTTGCTCTACTATCTTCCCCACTAGGCTCTGCTTCCAGTCAATTTTCGTCAGTTCCTCTCATGCCCTTGTAACTAACTTTATTTAATTGTAACACCATTACATCTGATTTTACCGTCTCTCTTTCAAGATAGTGTGTTATGAGATTTTGTGT
Source organism: Chiloscyllium plagiosum (assembly GCF_037043375.1). NCBI lineage: Eukaryota > Metazoa > Chordata > Chondrichthyes > Orectolobiformes > Hemiscylliidae > Chiloscyllium > Chiloscyllium plagiosum. The sequence goes on along the minus strand of NW_028270172.1, from coordinate 45,975,489 downwards.
CAACAATACAAGCTGCACCTAAATTCTGCAACATGCTGGAGTATAACAAAAATTCAGTAAAACATAGCCCTGACCCAAAAATTGAGGAAAAAAAAGTCTTTAAACATTAACAAACATGCAAGGAGATCCCATTACATTTGTCCTCAAATCTGGCCATTTGCCAACAATCTAGCTCAATTATTAGGAGTCAATCACAAAATGATTTTACCAATCACAAATGGTATAAAATGGGCTGGGGGATGAAATTCAAATGGTGCAGATTATTGTGCATGAATTTATTATCAAAGTAAGCCAGCCACGGGCCTCTGAATGCTACAAAATCAAACACTTGTCTTATGTCTCCCTGCATGTCAGCAGTTCCTCCTCAATATCTGTACAATTCCATCCTACCTAAATGCTCAAATGGCTGCAAACCCCACCCAACCACATTTACAGAAGGTCACCAGCAAGGTTCGTATTTACTGCCATCTTTAGTTGCCTTGAGTGGCCACTGATACAATTAAATAGCTTGTCTGATAATTTCAGGACAGTTAAGAGTTAACCACAGAGACAGGAAGCACATACAGGCCAGATTGAAAGACATGTCTCTTTCCTTTAAGAATAAAGGAGTTAAAAATGTGTTTTTAATGACAAATGAACTGCTTCATGATCACTTTTCATTTATAACAGTACAAATTTCCAGACTGGTAGGATTTGAATGCAGAATAGTCTCTGAATTATTAAGTCAGTATGATAAGCACTCTGTTGTTACCTAGCAGCACTTGTCAAGCAGTGTGTGGAAAGGGGTGGGGGAAAGGGGAAAGAGATTTAAAAAGAGTGAGGTTTTGCTCAACAGTTTAAAACACATTAACAGGATCGATGCACACATATTCATTAAGTATTACAAATGGTAATATGAGCATTTTGTAGACCAGTTCCAGCCTTCCCTGATAATACCAGGTAAAAGCACAAACCCTCACACAGGTTAAAAGTGGAAATTATTGTTTTGAATTACCATATAACGTCAGTGTTATGAAGATTGATGTGCAAACACAATTGTCAGTGTTGAAAACTTTCCTAAGTTTAATATCCTAAAACTGTCCAAAAGATAGCCTGTGAACAAGAGATCCTATGCAAAAAATAGTTTCCCCACAGTATCAGAACATTCCCACTTTAGGCACGATTTAAAGGGGACAGTTTCTGGCACCCTATCTGGGATGAATTCCACACTCTACTCATGAGGCCACTGCAGTTTAAAAAAAAGTCTTAGAGATGCTGTTCCCAGACTGTGCCTGACCAGCAGAGCATGGGAACAAGAACATTACACAACTAGTGATATGCATCATCCTCCAGACTTTTAGGACCATGCAACAATCCAGTCCTCACCAAGGGCTAGAATTCACTCATAAATAAATCTCTTGGTTGAGTTAGCAAATTAATTCAAAGCATTTGCTATTACCTAGCTAAAGCAACATGGGACTTTGAAAAAATAGCTTGTTTTGAACAAAGAATATTCAGTATATTAGCACAACATCATTATCCTGCAGTCACTTTCACTCTTAATTCTCTCCAGTCCATGCTGATTCCTTGCCAACACAAGTTTCACAGGACCTCTCACGAGACCCCACTCGGCTAAGATTTGAAGCAATGCAGTCAAAGTTAATCCTGTTCTCACCTATGTTCACACACATACTGCCAACAGGGCCTACTGCTCAAAACTAAAAAGAGACATCTCAATTCATTTCAAGCAAAGAAAAGGCATTTGATAATACAATTATAGTAAAAGCTGAGTAAACAATTCAAAATGCCATTGTCGAAATTTTACATACACCAATTACAAACTTAAAAAAGTTCCAGAGAGTCCAATAACTTGATTTGAGATTTTACAGATCACTCAAACATCGTTATTAATAGAAACAGCAGTCAAGCATCAGTCTCAGGAGCAGATCTGAAAAGAGACTAAACAAGGTGACTGAATCAAGCTCAATTAACCCTTCCCAGGACAAGGCCTTGATAAGAGCACATCTGGAGTACTGTGTGCAGTTCTTGCCTACTTATCAGACAAATATGCTGGAAGTTCCGGGGTGCAACAAAGGCTTATTAAACTGATTCTTGGAATAGCAGGATTGACATTTGAAGGGAGATTCTGAATCAGTTAGGACGGTATTCACTGGAGGAGTGGTAGTGGTGGCATATGCATGCGCATGCACAGGGGTAAGAGAAAAGCAGAGATTTGAATGGAAGCCTCAAATTCTAACAGGACCAGACATGGGAAATGCAGGGAAGATATTCCCGATGACCTGGGAGTCCAGTACCAAGGTCACAGCCCAATATGGGATAGAGCAGTTAGAATTAAATTGAATTTATTGTCACGTGTACTGAGGCACAGTGAAAAGCTTTGACTTGCAAGCAACACAGGCAGATCACATAGTTAAGTAGCATAAGTAAATAATAGGTAAACACCAGCACAGGCGAATGTTAAAGAGCTTGTGAGTCCATTCAGTATTCTAACAACAGTAGGATAGAAACTGTTGTGAAACCGGCTGGTGCATACGTTCAGGCTTCTGTACCTTCTCCCCGGTGGTAGAGGTTGTAGAAAAACATTGCCAGGGTGGGATGGATATTTGTGAATGCTGGCGGCCTTTTCTCGACAGCGGGCCTCATAGATGGATTCTATAGGTGGGAGGTTGGCCTTTGTGATTGCCCGGGCTGAGTTCACCACTATCTGTAACCGTCTCCCATCTCAAATGGTACAATTGCATACCAGGTAGTGATACATTCAGACAGAATGCTCTCGATGGCGCACCTATAAAGTTGGCAAGGGTATTCACCATCATGCCAAATTTCCTCAGCTGCCTGAGGAAGAGGAGACGTTGTTGAGCCCTTGTAACCAGTACGTCCACATGAAGAGTCCAAGAAAGCTTGTTGTGGATGACCACTCCCAGGAGCTTGACACTCTCCACTTGTTCCACCTCTGTGCTGTTAATGTGTGGGAGGGGGGCATGAGTAACATCCTGCCAAAAGTCAATGAGTTCCTTGGTTTTGCTGACATTAAGAGCTAGGTTGGTCTTCACTGATTGTAGCCTGTGGGTCAGGAAACTGAGGATCCAGTTGCAGACGGTGGGGCTTAATCCGAGATCACTAAGTTTAGTAATCAGTCTAGAGGGGATAATAGTGTTGAAGGCCGAACTACAGTCAATGAGTAGGATTCTCACATAGCTGTTCTTGGTGTCAAGATGCTCTCGAGAGGAGTGAAGGGCAAGTGATATGGCACCTGACATAGATCTGTTGGTCCGATAGGCAAATTGGAGTGAGTCAAGAATAGTGGGGAGGCTGGAATTGATTAATGCCTTTCAAAGCACTTCATGACCATCAAAGTTAGGGCTGCTGGGTGGTAGTTATTGAGACGTGCCACGTGAACCTTCTTAGGCACAGGGATGATGTTGGCCCTCCTGAAACAGGCAGGGACAGTGGCCTGCTGCAGGGTGAGGTTGAAGATGTCCAAAAAGACCTCTGCCAGTTCATCTGCACATGCTGAGTGCACAGCCTGTTCTTCCATCTAGTCCCATCACTTTCCTTGGATTCACACGAAGGAAAATTGATCTGACCTCTGATGCAATGACTGTTGGGATAGGTTCGTCAGGACTTATCGGAATAGATGTTACCTCTCTGCCGAAATTCTGTTAAAAGCCTAGAAGGCACTGAGAGAACCTGTGAGGTCATTCAGTCCTTGCCATAGTCGCTGGGTGTCTGTCTGGGTCTCTCGTTTGGATCGGTGTTGGTCCTTGGCTGTCTTAATGGCTCTGCAAAGGTCATGCTTCGGTTCCTTATATTTGAGCGGCTCTCCTGATCTGAAGGCCTCACATCTGGTTTTTAGCAGGTTCGATGTCCTGATTCATCCAGAGTTTCCTGTTGGGGAACACCCAGATTGACTTCCTCAGTATGCAGTCCTCCACGAATTTGCTGATAAAGTCTGCGACAATGGTGGTGTTCTCGTCCAAGATACCTGTGGACTGTTTGAACATGATCCAGTCAACCGATTCCAGACAGCACCGGAGTTGATCTGCTGTCTCCTCCGACCAGCATTGGATCTGCATCCGCGAGGGGGTCTCCTGCTTGTGCTTTTGCCTGTAAGCCGGGAAAAGAAACATGGCATTGTGGTCGGAGTTCCCGAAATGAGGGCGGGAATGAGTTAAAGATGGAGATGAGGACAAATTGCTTCTCGAGAGAGAACAAGCGAAAGCAAGAATGAGAGAGAGAGAGCGAGATAGAGAAGTCTGTGGAATGCTCCGCCACATAAAAAACCATTGCAGCCAAAACATTAAATGTTTTCAAGTCGTAAGATATCGGAATAAAATCTACAGCGAGAAAGTGGGAAAGAACTACTGTGTTGGAATATCAGCCATTGTCATACCAATTGGCAGACCAGTTTGAGACTTGAATAACCTACTCCTATTTCCTATGTTTGTTTTTCTTGTACACAAACAATTAAACATCACACAGTAATTCGAAATACTCAACATACTGCAACTGAGGAGAGGGAAATAATGTACACTTGCAAATAAATGCAGGATAAAAGTACCTGTTGCAGTGATGTTCCACACCTCTAGACTTAGATTGCTTAACAAGACACTGCACCCAAGACAGCAGTTATCACAAAACACTCAAATTTTCAACTATGGAAGTATGCACTTCATCAGAACGAAAGCCTGTCAACATAGTAATTTGGTAAGATCATCCAAAAAAAAATATTAAAAAATGTGAATTCTAGAGACCATAGGTCAAGGCAGTTGTCAGCACTTGGCCAATTGTCATTTATTTAAGCAGTAGAAAGCATTTATTTTCTTTGTTGTTGAAATATGGGAGGTGCTGGCAAGGCCACATTTGTTTCTGTCCTCAGTTGCCAGCTGTGGCTCTCTTCTTTGGTAACTTCAGAAGGCACTGAGTTAAGCACACAGAGTCATGCACTGGCAAAATCAAACTTTGTGATAGCACTTTCACTCTTCCTTTTGCTAAAGGATATTCAAATTCTAATTTGACTTCTATCATAAACCTGCAATTTTTATTTCACTTCACCTGACGAAGGAGCACAGTCCAAAAGCTAGCAATTTCAAATTAACCTGTGTCATGTGACTTTCTTTGTCCACCCAGTCCAACACCAGCACCTCCACATCATGCAATTTTTACAGTTCAACATTTGAGACACCAGTCAAAAAAGGTTCGGTCTGCATAAAAGCCTTAACAATTCCCAAGTTATAGCAAGGAGGAAGAGAGAGGTAGATACAAACTTCAATTGGAGAAAACAATCTTAGATTGAAATTGCAGATTTCTATTATTTTCAGGTGTAGCTATATCCAACAGCCTGACTGGGAGGGGAAAACGGTTGTATGTCTTAAACCTTATGATTTGTACAAAAGACAAATATCATTAGACATCAATTTGGAGAAAGATAGAGCAGAATCAAACATGGTGAGGTTTATTTAAGACCATATATAATCCTGAACCAACTAGTGCTTATTACTTTACAGTTCAGCATCTGCAAGCCATCTGCTGCCAACCACCTCAATACAGGAAATATATTTCTGACTCAGCCCACTGGTATTCCGTATCCAAGCACCACACAGCAACAGCAGCCATTTGCTCCTCCAGACCTTACACGCCTCCAATTACTGAACTGTATTTCAGCCTGCAACTCTACTTTCAACAGGACAGTTAGGGAAAAATAGCATACATTACATTTCACAGGAGAGTATTAACCACCTGCTTTCAAAAAGGTACCAGCCAGACAAAAATAATCTGTTTTATGCTGAAAGATAACTCTTTTGCCTTGCATCAGATTTTCACCCATTCCAGTATTTGGCGTAGTCAGAAGCAAGGCAGAAACAAAACTGAGAAATTAAGATGGTTATAACATGGAAGCAAAAGACGAAAAATACAAGATAGTTTAACAGAATATAATTTCATATCTGAAAACAATACTTCCAATATATTGTACAACAGGTCTAAAATAACAAACTAAATTTAAGGGGACCAATCATCCATCCCATTGGTAATTTTCACGACAGAACTTTTTGCGACCTATTAACTACCTTGGTTTGTCTAGTTCCCAATTTTTCACAGAAGAGTCGGTGACTGCTCTAACCCCAGTCCAGGACACTAACAGTGCGTGCAAGCTTATGATAAAATGCATCGCACTGCTTTTCTCCCCCATATACAAGCAACCGCTGTAAACATATACATGTTTAGAGGAACAGTTCTGTATTCATTAAGATTGCACTTTTCCTGGTGTGTGAAAAATAGGGATAAACATAGCTTTGTCTATTTCTAAGAAGCTAATCTTTCTCCAGTTAGTGCGCTTTGTGGAGGTGATTTACTACTGATTATTTTAATCTAGGATGGGAAGTAAGGAAAAGAAAATTTGAGAACTTGAAAAGGGAAAATGGTTAGTGCTCGAGGGGTTAACTGCTTGAGGAAAGCTTGCTGATCTGTGTAACTTTAGCCTTCCCACTTACAGTACCAAGCACAAAAAACAGGCCTGTGTTATTAATTGTACAGGGCAGTGCCAGACTCCCATGTGGTTACATGATCTCACATTACCTTGGGAGAACAAAAGCAGCAGTAGCCTGCACACTCTCAACTATGACTACAGTATTGATAGACTAGCCCCTCCTCCCTACATCATCTGAAAAAAAAACTGCTGCCATAATGTCTACCCATAACTGCAAACATGCTGCCTTCCAGCACGAACTAAAGTCTTGAAAGCAATCATTTTAACTCTATTCGTGTAATGAATAACAGAAACAAGGAATAATGAGAGATCCAAGACAAATGCTCAAGCTCGTAAAAATACAGTTTCAAAAATCTTATCTTACAGACATCAAGTCTTCAAAGGGGCTAGACTCTATTTGGAATCTCAGTGTAATGCTTTGGGTGATCTGGACAAGTATAGCCTGATTAAAAAAAAAAGTCAGATCAGAGGTTCATCTACCTTACACACACCATTTCAAAGACAGTATATTAGCTGATCTTGCAATAGGAAAAGAAAAGGTTTGTTTTTCAAAAGTGATGCTTTATATTAAAATCACTAACTGTAGGCTTATTTTTAAGTAAAACAATGTTTTCAATTCAAGAAGAATTGCATTTCTATCACACAATCACAAAACACTGCGAGCATTTTAAGAACAAATACAGCATTTTTGAAGTGTTGTCACTTTTCTACATAGGAGGCAGCCAATTTTGCTCACAAAATGCTCTCTTCAAAATCAATGGGGGTTCTAAAGTCTGTGAGGGAAAATGGGGCCTTCAATTTAACAGCTCATCTGAAAGAGAGCACTTTTAACAATTTCTCAATACCACACTGAAGTATCAATTTGAATTTTCTGCTCAAGTATCTGGAGTGGAACTTGCATGAATGACTTTGTGACTCAGGTTTCAGAACAGGCTTGAATTTATATAGTACTTTTTACAAGGATGAAACATCTCAAAAAAGGGCTTTAAAGCCATTTAAGGCCTTGTTTTGAAGTGAAGCCACTACTGTATTATAAAAACAAGCAAGCAATCTGTGCACAGTAACTCCCACAAACAGCAAAATGATAATGACCAGATAATCTATCTTTGCAACGTTGATAGAAGGATAAATATTGGCTGGAACATCAGGAGTAACTCCCCTACTTGCATTCCAAACAATATCGTGCAATCTTTTATGTCCATATAATAAGGCTGATGGGAACACTGTCACTGGAGCATTCCCTCAGTTCTGCATTCGCATGTCAGCTTTCACTTCTTTGCTAAAACCTGGAAGTAGGCATTAAACATGGAACCTTACAATTCAGGTGAAATTATCATCATCAACTGAGACATGGCTGTACAGGTTAGATATTTAAGTCACAATGGAGTATTTAAGTTAATTCTTATTGCATCATCTATTTTATTACATTTACTTCATGTAAAAGTTCCCTGTCCTAATACTGATGTGTTCCAGTTTTTAGTGATGAACACTTAGAAAAGTATAAGCTTCAGACAGCTTGTCCAAAATTAGTAGCAACTTAGATTAAATAATTGTTTTTATAAACTTAAATTCGTATTATGAGAAGCTCTAAACCTTGGTGAAGCCAAATAGAACACAAAATGTAGAACATTACAGCACAATTGGCCCTCAATTTTGCGCTGCCCCGTGAAACCAATCTGAAGCCCATCTAACCTACACAATTCCATTCTCATCCATAAGTCTATCCAATGACAATTTAAATGCCCGTAGCCCGTAATGTTGGTGAGTCTACAACTGTTGCAGGCAGTGCGTTCCACACTCCTATCAATCTTGGAGTAAAGAAACTATCTCTGACATAATTCCAAATATATCACCCCTCATTTTGAAGCTATGACACCTCGTGTTAGCCATCACCATCCGAGGAAAAAGGCTCTCACTCTCACTAACCCTCTGATTATCTTAAGTCACCTCTCAACCTCCTTCTCTCTAATGAAAACAGCCTCAAGTCCAGTAGCCTTTCCTCGTAAGACTTTTCCTCCATACCAGGCAAAATCCTAGTAAATCTCATCTGATCCCTTTCAAAAGCTTCCATATCCTTCCTATTACGCTGTGACCAGAACTGCACGCAATACCCCAAGTGTGGCCACACCAGAGTTTTGTGTAGCTGCAGCATGACCTTATGGTTCTGAAACCCAATCCTTCTACTAATAAAACCTAACACATCGTATGCCTTCTTAACAACCCTATCAACCTGGGTGGCAACTTTGAGGGATCTATTTACATGGTCACAGAGATCTCTCTGCTCATCTACACTACCAAGAATCTTACCATTCGCCCAATTCTCTGCATTCCTGTTGCTCCTTCCAAAATGAATCACCTCACACTTTTCTGCATTAAACTCCATTTGCCACCTCTCAGCCCAGCTCTGCAGCTAATCTATGTCCCTCTATAACTTACAACATCCTTTGGCACTGTCCACAACTGTACCAACTTTCGTGTCACTCACAAATTTACTAAACCATCCTTCTATGCCCTCATCTAGGTCATTTATAAAAATGACAAACAGCAGTGGACCCAAAACAGATCCTTGCAGTTCACCACTAGGAACTGAACTCCAGGATGAACATTTCCCATCAACCACCATCCTCTGTCTTCTTTCAGCTTACCAATTTCTGATCCAAACCGCTAAACCACCCTTAATCCCATGTCTCTATATTTTGTGCAGAAACCTATGTTGGGGAACCTAATCAAACGCCTTACTAAAATCTATTTACATGGCATCTGCTGCTTTACCCTCATCCACATGTTTGGTCACTTCCTCAAAATAACTCAATAAGGTTTGTGAGGCACAATTTATCCTTCACAAAACCATGCTGACTATCTCTGATCAACTTATTCCTATGATCATTATAAATCACATCTCTTATAACCTTTTCCAATACTTCACCCACAACCAAAGTAAAGCTAACTGGTCTATAATACCAGGGTTATCGCTACTCCCCTTCTTGAACAAGGGAACATTTGCTATCCTCCAGTCTTCTGGCACTATTTCTGTAGACAATGATGGCATAAAGATCAAAGCCAAAGGCTTGGCAGTCTCCTCCCTGGCTTCCCTGAGAATCCTAGGATAAATCCCATCCGTCCCAGGGGATTTATCTATTTCCACACTTTCCAGAATTTATAACACCTCCTCTTTGTGAACCTCAATCCCATCTAATCTAATAGCCTGTTTCTCAGTATTCACCTTGATAACATTGTCAGTATTCACACTGGAAAAAGGCAAAAATATTAGTTTAGCACTTTCCCTATCTCTGACCTCAGGCACAACTTCCCACTTTGACCTTGATTGGCCCTAATCTTACTCTAGTCATTCTTTAATCCCTTATATACCTACAGAAAGCTTTAGGGTTTTCCCTGATCCTATCCGCCAACAACTTCTCATGTCCTCTCCTCACTCATCTTAGCTCTCTTTTTAGGTCTTTCCTGGCTACTTTTTAACTCTCAACCTCCCTAACTGAGCCTTTACATCTCATCCTAACATAAGCCGCCTTCTTCCTCTTGCCAAGAGATTCAACTTGCTTAGGTACGGGCAACACATGCAGTAACAGCAATGTTATCTGACACTCCACCAACTAGAAACTGCAAAATTATCAATCCAAGATGTCGCTTTTTATATAAATTACTGAAATTGCCAGTCTACAGTAGAAGATCAGGCTGATATTTGATGTATTTTCTCCTCAGTGTTTACAGTGAGAGAAGACGGTGGACAGACTCTAAACCTCTGCAAGTTGTAGTTTAAAATTAAGGACTTTTGCATTCCAAATCCAACTATTACCACAAGCAGCAATGAGTTAATCAATAATTCCAATTGAAACTGGATTGAGTGGTGCCAATCAATGTAGGTTTTCATTAAATTGCACATTTATCCAGTTGCTGATATAAAAGAATCCTCAGGTCCAGAATTAAGATCGCCCACAAATAAGGCTAAGCAAAGCCCTTTCTATTCCATATCTGAACCACCACGCCTGCAACACCCAGGAAAATTTTGAAACTGAATTAAAAGCTGCAAATAGGACAGTGGACTGGAATTACAGGACTATATGGGGCTGCCAAGAGTTGCATGCTTGATATTGCACAGTTATACACATCTATATGATCAGAACGATCACATTGTGCCTCTGTTTAAGTAACTGAGACACGATTGCAGAGTCCCCAAATTAAGTGACCTTTTCTGCTAATATACAAACCAGCAAATGGCATTTCATTATTTGCCTCATCTAGTATAAATGAATATCTTGTCGCCTGCAAAGCAGTGCACCTGGACTGTCCTTTACATGCAAAAATGTTCCCTACCCAACATTCTTACCCTGTCCCACCCTACCTCTCTCTCTCTCCCCGCAATAAAAATAAGATAACTGGTGAGCACATCTTTAAAAATTAAAGTTGGATGCATGGGTACTATAAAAGCAACATTTTCAATTGGTTATAATTGCAATTAAAATCAAATTAGTGATTTTACTCTTCATTTAAAGCATTCTATGCAGAACCCACTAAAATTTACTTTTGACCTGAAAACGTTCCTGACCACATTGCACCAGGTGATTAATATAGCTCAACAAAAAATTTTAAAATCCCCATTTACTTTTGTACCTAAGAGAAAAAAGGAATTGTAGCTATGACTGTATGGGAATTGCTGATAATTTACAGAAGCCAGAAAGTACCATACAGCATGACATCTTGACTTCCCAGTTAAACAACAGAACAAATCATTTAATTGAGAATGCAGTAACAGAAAAAAAATCCATGAAATGCAACTAAATTTTACTGAGGTAGGGATGTTAAGAAAGGTTGATGCAGTTCATCATGCAACATTGTCTCATCTGCTTGGAGGGATTGTTTTGAAAACAAACTACTGTTAATTCAGGTTTACATCTGAACACCAATGAAACATTGCATAGAGAAGTCAATCCAGAAGAACTGCTGTGAAGGTGTCAAATTACTTACAGTGGATATGGGGGAACCACAGAGATCTGAAGTCTCACAATGATGCACCTAATTAATTCTCAAAATTATTAGACAGTTGATACTTCCACTCCCTATCTTGGGATCTACTGTATTTGCTGGTCATTGTTGGAAGTCATACTTGCTGTTATCCAACCTCCACTCACTTTTAAACCATAAGAAACAGGAATAAGAGCAGTCATTCCTCCCCTCAAGCCTGCTCCGCCATTCAGTACGATCATGGCTGATCATATCCATTTCCCTGTGTTTTTCGCACAATCCTTGATTTCCCTACTGGGAAATAGTGAGGACTACAGATGCTAGAAAGCTAGAGTTGATAAGTGTGAAGCTTGAAAAAGCACAGCAGGTCAAGCAACATCAGTGGAGCAGAAGAGTCAAAGTTTTAAGTCAGGACCTGATGAATACACAGACACACAAAGAGAAGACCCGATGACCATGAACAAAACAGTTCTCAATTTTCTCAATTTCTGCTTTCTTTGCACACTCTCTCAACCAGCTTTAGATCTTTGCTATTTGAGATTATAAGCATACATCTTATTAAATAAAAGCCTAAAATTAAGAGCTGGTAATCTTCAAAGATCCTTAGATAGCACCTTCCAAACCCATGATCACTTCCATCTGGGAGGCTAGGGCAGTAGAGTCATGGAATCACTACCACTGCAAGCTCCTCTTGAAGTCACTCACCATCTTACTTTGGAAATGTATCACCGTTCCTTCACTGGGTCAAATTCGTTGAATTTCCTCACTTAAGGGCACTAGAGTCAATTTACACTAAACAGACTGCAGTGTTCAAGGAGGCAGTTCACTACCACCTTCTCAAGGGCAATCAGGATGCACAATAAATGCTGGCCTGCCAACAATACCCACGTCCCACAAATGAATTCTAAGAACAGGATCTTGAGTATTGTTTGCCTCTGGACAGAAATTTGTGGTTTCAAGCCCCACTATAAACCGGACTATAGAATCCAGGTCAGCAATTCAGTTAAAGCTGACAGAGTGCTGTATTGTTGACATCCTGAAGGGGACAGAAGGTAATGGCGGAATGTTACTGCATGCAAATTGGTTGCCTGTTTGATTACATTTAGCAAATTTGTTGCTAATCACTCCATAGGAGTACGGAGGATAAATCACCATACAAAGAGATCTTCCTTCAGAGTCTGAGGTTCTTATTTTTAAAATATACACTATAGGTATAAATAGGCTGGTTCTGAAATGCAGTCATCGCAGAAAATGCATTCTGGGTAATTGCCAAATGACTGAAGGAAAGCTTGCTCAAATGGACCGAATACAGCTGTCTTAAAAACAGATTCCTAAGTTATCAATGGAATGAAAAAAGGTGAGGGTTGTGTTCAACAAGGCCATCAAAAGTTTAAAGCATGTTCTGATTAATCTGCCTCCAAGTTGCTGATAATGAACAAATAATACACAAAGGCTAAAATCAGCCCAATTCAAGCCTCAAGATCTCAACTCCAAGATGACATGCATTGAACAGAGCATCATATATTAAGACTGGCACAAAACCATAAATTATAGACTAAACAACTTCATTTTTCTCCATTCTTTGCAGTGTCAAAAAGTTAAAATGGGAAGGCTGGCCAGAGCCAAGCTGAGATTAACTAAGGTCCTAAATGAAATTAAGTAGCTCAATAGTGACCAACTAACTCCTGGTTTGCTACTTATGGAATAAACTGAGGGAGTGACAAGGTGGTGCTTGAATCATTAGTCATAATAGTCATAAAGAACATCATCCATCACCTTAAGCCAGTTCAGTCATTCAGTAATGGTGGCCTTAGTTCCACTTCCATTTCTCTTTGCCATAACCTTCAATCCTGATCAAGGATTTGATTATATTCAAGGCTGAATTAGAGAATGACCCAGCTTCCATTGTTCTCTGTTGAAGGGAACTCCCAAAGGTTAAAAAATGTCTCTGAACAAAGAAATACCTTATCTCTGTATCAAATGTGCCCCCATATTTTCCAAGCAGGACACCCCTGTTCTAGATTCTCCCAAGAGAGGAAACATAACCCCAGCATCTATCCTACCAAACCCTCAATCATGTCTCAACAAGATCACTTCTCATACTTCAGTCCAATGAGTAAAGACCCAACCTGGGAAATGCTCATAACACAATTCCTTCATCCCAGAAATTGGCCCAGTGAATTTTTTTGGAACTGCTTTTAATGCCACAAACCATGACACTATCCAGGATAAGGTTTGATCTGTGTCACATTGTGCCTTTTAAAACATTTACTCCATTCACAAGAGATGTACAGCAGCAATGTGCACCACCCGGAAGATGCACTGCTGCAACTTACTAACGTTCCTTCAACAGCATTTTCCAAATCTCAAATGCCTATCAGGAGAAAAATAAATGTACAGGAACACCACTACCTGAAAAGTTTCTTCAAATCCAAATAGCGCCCGGACTTTAAAACTATAAATCACTGTTATTTCACAGCCCTGGAATCAAAACTTTACAATTCCCTCTCCAACAGCACTGGATATACCAATACCAAGTGGGTATTTCAAGAAGGTAAATCACCATCACTACCTTCTCAAGAGTAATGAGGAATGGGCAATAAATGACAGGATGTGTGAGCTGCATTCATAACCCACATACAAATGTGTGCTAAAAACATTAACAGTATTGTAAGTGGCATCCTAAAACTCTTCGTTTGTTCAAGGTAATTTTACGTTTACCTGACAGTGCCTTTGATCCCATAGACCATGACCCTTTTTTTGAAAAAAAAATGAGAATGCATTCTCTTTACAGGTATATATTTAACTATTTTCCCTACAATACCAATGTTATACTTAGGGAATACAGTTTGGCCAGTGGATCATAGAAAAATCTTTTACAAATCTGATATTTTGAAAATACAAACCTCACAAGAGTACTATTTAATTTTGTATTAGAGAATGTCCATACATAAAGTCTGTACAGATCTTCTATGCTGCAACAAACAAAGTCAAATTTGATAATGCATCAACTTAGTAATTATCTACTACAGGGCTTTCGTTCATCGTGGCATAACAATCCAGGGCAAGGTAGTCAATATAATTTGCAATTCTGAAACTTTACTTTAAAAAATAAAATTTCACACTAATGCATTGTTAAGCTCGGAATCTGCAAGTTATAGAGGAAAGTGAATGTAGCATTTGCCTTCTGTACACTTACCACTTTGTAAGTAATCATTAAGGAGATGGCCTAATTTCTAAGCTTTCATAATACTAAATTAGCTTTTAGTTCCTCTCAAAATTTGCAATGCATTTGATTTCTCCTTATTTAACTGTTCAATTGCTCAGCCAGTGAAGCTGCAGTTTGCAAATAGATTAAGGGCCTTCTTTATTGACTGCAGCCAGAATATAAACAGTATCTGAATTGAATAAAGATTCGTGCACTTTGTGTCTTTCACGGTGTCTCACACGTATACACACACACCATGGGTGCTGGGGGAAAAAAATAAGCACTACCGCACTTAGGTGGTAGTGTGGGGGTTAAATTAAAAAAAAATAAACAGGGGATCACCCGGTGCGGAGGAAGGAGGGCAGGTCTGAAGACCTCCTCGTGGGTCTGCTCCTGGGAAGAAAAAAAAATATATAAACAGTATCTGTCTCCCTCCAACTTTATTTTGATTTAGTCCCTACCCTCCCCTTCACTGTTTTGAACACACAGCACTGCCCTCTGATGTGAAGGGCAGTGTTTGTCACTAGCCACCCGGGTGTTTTCCTATCTTCCTGGTGGTGGAAATTGAATAAAGATTGGTGCACTTTGTGTCTTTCACTGTGTCTCACACCTGCACACACACACCATGGGTGCTGGGGATAAAATAAGCACTACCGCACTTAGGTGGTAGTGTGGGGGTTAAATTTAAACAAAAAAAATAAAAATAAAAATAAATTTTAAAAAAATAAACAGTATCTGCATTATGAAACTGCCTAGTTTCTCCTTAACCCCTATGCAAGTGTTCCCAAGCTGTTATTTTTGTAAACTTTCACCAGAGATGAATAGCCAGTCATATTCTGCTACTGAGAGGAAGGAATGACATTGTCAACTTCCTTCTCTTCTTGGAGCAGTATCATTTGATCATTAATGCCTGCACGAACAGCCAGTTCAGTCAAACTGGACTTTAGCATATCATCTGAAAGATCTGGCTTGATGATGGTGTTCTCTAAAGGGCTGCTGAATACCAAGAGATATCATCTGATAGCTCATGATTGAGGAGCCCTTTACGACTGCCATAGGTGCCATGTGAAGTCTTAACCTTATATGGAGAGACCACCATCATCAGGCCAGACAGATAAGTTTGGACAGAAGTAGTTGAAAGAATTTCTGTTAGATTATATTGTCTTAAATTTCAATTGCTCAATGAAGTCAACCCATGAGACAGTGAAAACCTGCGAGGCCTCAGCCAAGGTTATAATATTGACTATTTGCTTTCCATTTCCAACCAGATCAACTTCTTTGGAGATAAAGTATTTCCATGAAGAGCTATCATTATTCATCGATAGCTGTATTAGTGTCAAGGCTAGGAGGTGTACAAAAATTCAACTCTGCAAGGACATCTGGATTCCCTCCAATGGGCTTCAGACTAAGTAGAGACCGTTGGGAATATTGAGAGGCCTGGTTTATGGTGATTAGCTAAGAAATTATTCAAACAATTAGAAGTTAGATGAGAAAATTGGTGTTTTTCACTCAGTTATTGCATATTTGGTGTTCATTTTGTTCAGAGCTTTAATATTAAAGATGCTTATAGTTTGGTAGGTGGAATACAGTCAATAGAAGCAGCAAGTCGGAACTGTTCTTGCAATGAGACTAAGGAGAATTTACCTTCCTTCTGATAAGTATTTTATGAAAGACTGCAGAGAAATCAAGAAAGCTTGAATAAAGGTTACATGCAATACAATTGATAAGGTTACAAATAATAGAAAATAACCAATTAGAAAAAAAAGGGGGAAAACTCAAATGAGGAAAATAGATGTTCAAAAATTATAGAATGGATATATTAGGATGGTACCTATTTATCTAACGCTGACTTTGCTAACAGCTCCCAGTGGATTAGCTCAACAATAAAAGCTTACAATTTTGAGCTTTTACATTTGTCACTTCTGATCATAAGAGAATAGTGCCCATATCAGCACATCTTTGAAATTTATCCCTACACAAACAACACAAATTCAGACAAAAAAAAAAGTCGGCTTACAAACAGGATAAAAGGAGGCAGGTTCAGCAAAGCCTAGAAGTCTGGGTACTGATTGCTGCTTCAGTAGTTTGGGGGAAGACCAATTACAATAGCTTGTATTTATAGCCTTTATAATGCAATAAAACTTCCTGAGGTATTTCACAGTAGCTTAAAATCAGAAAATATCTTTTAATTCTGCTGTAATTGCATAGCAGCCTAAGAAAAAAAAATCTTCTGTCGTAAGTAGCTTTTGTTGCGCCTGCGTCCCAATCGTTTTTAGAAGGCAATCGAGTCACACACAATGTGCGGTACATTTTTCACACATTTAACCAAAGAACGACAGTGGCCACTGCCTCTTCAACATGCCACAGCAGTGACCCCATGAACCATGCATGAGCTGCAGGCAACGTAAGCCAGTCACAATGAAACCCAAAATTGATTCAAGTGCCAAAGATACCACAATCAGAATTTCAAAACAAGAAACACACTTAGAAGTTAAACTGATCATCCTTGAAGGATTTTTGAGCTCTTCAAGGCCATTTCATTTTATTCATCATTTGCCTTCTTCAAACAGTGTGCTCAAATTGACTACCAAATAAATACACTGAAGAAAAACTAAAATCTATGTGATGTAGTCTGCAACATCCTTTACAATTCAGACTCTAACATATGGGAACTGGAACCAGACAACATCATTTATTTTATTTTTAGTGGCAAAGAAAGATTCAGAATATTCCTTGCTACTCAGAAAGTACTCTTCACAAGTACTTTATAGCACGCAAACCAATGTCTATTCTATTTGTGCGCTACTTTGGATTCTTCGACTGGCCCCATCAGTTGTGTGCCTGATGAAACAACCACTGACAGCTTTTTTGCATTTGTAAAGGGCCCACAGCAGCTGTGGTTATCCCACCAGACAGCAATGAATTAAGTCTGAAACCCAGCAGAGTCTAAATAGAAGTCTGCTCTGCACAAAACAGCAACATTATCCATGTTACTTTAGTTTTATTGTCACACCAAGTTTAACAAAATGCATTTAAAACCCAAGTCTGCTTTCAACATTTTTACAACCCCAATAAAGTGCATTGCCACATCTGCAGTCACTGAATGTGCATGTAGGACTACTTCAGGACATTTGATAAGGTACTTGAATTTATGGGAACTAAGCTATAGATACCTAGACTATATCTTTCCAATATCCCAGTTGTAAATCAGGCTAACTTAACCACAACAGTGCTATCGAAGTTTCATTTAGTCTAATCTGATGCACAAACCGTTCTATTCTAACTGGTCACAGTGGACAGAATGAAGATTGATTTTGTTGACCTACAAAAGACAGGTATTTATTTTACAATAATTTAAGTAGCGTCAATTGCTTTTAGATCCACGTGCTGCATTCACATAAGGCATAACAGAGAAAGTGTTTTAGTTACCACATATACTCATTAGTAGAGCTTGAGAGAATACATTCATAGTCAAAAATAGACAGCTGAAATTCACCCTCTCCAATTGTCTCACCATTCATTTATAGTTGTATCAGCTGATCACAATTGTCAACTCAGAGACCATTCACACCAACACCATCCCGAATATAGCACAAGACAAGCTGAGAAATGTTTTGTACTTTCATTTGAAATTGTGAAATCTTGCTCTGCTGTTACAGTACAAAACTGTTTTCCTTCATAAACCTAACATCCCATCCAAGGAAGGATTTGAAATCTGCAAAACTTAATTTTTTTTTGTTTGTTTCAGGGCAAAGATTTATTTCAGATCCCCCAGTTCTTTGCTTTTATTTGAGTGTTTATTATTAGGCAATGGCCTAATCTGCAAAGAGAGCTTTCTCCAATCACTGTGTTCTCCACATATTTGATTTCTTCAGGTATTGTACAATTGTCTGCTCTGTACTCTCAATGACAACCCGAACTGGGTTGTACATCTACTATTCCTTCTTGATGCCATATTGTCATAGTATAGGGCAGGATTGGCAGGAACACAACATGCATGAACAAGGTGGTAACCGTAACAATATGTTGACAAGTACATACACGTGAAGATGAACAACTGCCTTCAATATTATTCTTAGAACAAGCAGATTTGCACCAAAATAGTTTGAGTTTTGCAGGGAGAGAATGCAATATATAGACAGCTTGGATTTTCTAGGAGCAAACTTTAGAGTCACTCTTATTAGATTGATCATTAGAGAAAGTCAGAACTGTACATCATGTGAACAAGCCCATCAGTCCATAATGACCAAATATCCTAAATTAATCCAGTTCCATTTGCCAACATATGGCCCATATCCCACTAAACCCTTCCTATTTATATACCAATCCAGATGCCTTTTAAATGCTTTAATTGTACCAGCCTCCACCACTTCCCCTGACAGCTCATTCAATACACGCACCACCCTCTGCATGAAAAGTTGCCCTCTAGGTCCCTTTTAAATCTTTCTCCTTTCACCTTAAACCTATGTCCTCTAGTTCTGGACACCTCCCCTGCCTCCCCCTCCCTCCCCTCGGAAAAGACCTTGGCTATTCACCCTATCCATGCCACTCATGATTTTATAAACCTCTATAAAGGTCACCCCTCAGCCTCAGACACTCCAGGGAAAATAGCCTAAGCCTATTCAGCCTCTCCCTGTAGCTCAAATCCTCCAACACTAGCAGCATCCTTGTAAATCTTTTCTGAACCCTTTCAAGTTTCACAATATCCTTCCTACAGCAGGAAGACCAGAACTAAACGCAGTATTCCAATATGGGCCTAACTAATGTTCTGTACAGCAACAGAATAGGAGGCGTTTCTCCTCCATGTGTAGGGTGGTAACAGGTTGGCAGTAGAGGAGGCCCAGGACCTGCATGTCCTTGATGGAGGATGAAGGGGAGTTGAAGTGTTCAGCCACGGGGCGGTGGGGTTGGTGTGTGCAGGTGTCCCACCACTCCCCTCACCCAAGGCATCCTTCCCCAGAAATTTACCTATATTTCTACCAATGTCATCTACTGCATCTGTTGCACCCGGTGTGGACTCCTCTACATCGGGGAGACAGGACGCTTTCTTGCGGATCGTTTCAGAGAACATCCCTGGGACACACGCACCCACCAACCCCACCACTCCTTGGCTGAACACTTCAACTCCCACTCCATCAATGACATGCAGGTCCTGGGCCGCCTCCACGGCCAAACCATTACCACCCAACACCTGGAGGAAGAATGCCTCATATTCCGCTTTGTGTCCCTGCAGCCACAAGGGATAAATGTGAATTTCAACAGGTTCCTCATTTCCCCTACCCCCACATTATCCCAGTCCCAAGCCTCCAACTCAACACCGCCCTCCGGACCTATCCGTCACTCCCCCCTCTGACCAATCACCTTCTCCCTCACCTTCATCCACCTATTGCTTTCTCAGCTACCTTCTCCTCAATTGCACCCCCTCCCATTTATCTCTCAGCCCCAATCCACAAGCCTCATTCCTGGTGAAGGGTCTATGCCCGAAACACTATTCTCCTATGCCTTGGATGCTGCCTGATCACCTGTGCTTTTCCAGCAACACACTCTCGAACCATCTAATCAAGATCCCGTTGTACTGAGATAACCTTCTTCGCTGTCCACCACTCCTCCAATTGTGGTGTCACCTGCAAATTTATTCACCATACCTCACGTTCACATCCAAATCATTCTGGTCACAGAAAAGCAACCCTCCACCACCATGCTCTGTCGTCTACCTTCGAGCCAGTTCTGCATCCAAATGGCTGGTTGTTCCAGTATTCCATGTGATCTAATCTTGCTAATCAGTCTACCATGAAGAACCTTGTCAAATGTCTTTTTGAAGTCCACATCAACCACTCTGCCCTCATCAATCCTCTTAGTCACTTCTTCAAAAAAACCCAAGTTAGTGAGACAGGATTTCCCACGCACCAGGCCATGTTGACTATCCCTAAACAGTCCTTGCCTTTCCAAATACATGTAAATCCTGTTCCACAGGATCCCCCTCCAACTTGTCCCCCCGCTGATGTCAGGCTCACTGGTCTAAAGTTCTCTAGTTTGACCTTACCACTCCCTGTGTCTGTATGGGTTTCCTCCGGGTGCTCCGGTTTCCTCCCACAGTCCAAAGATATGCAGTTTAGAATTGGCCATGCTAAATAAATTGCCCATAGTGTTCAGGGATGTATAGGTTAGGTGCATTAGTCAGAGAAAATGTAAAGTATTAGGGTAGGGGAATGGGTTGCGTGGGATACTCTTTGGAGGATCAGTGTGGACTTGTTGGGCCAAAATGGCCTGAACCCACACTGTAGGGATTCTATGAATAAAAAAAAATCTCAGCAAGAGGTCCAGCAATCACTTCCTTAGCTTCCCAGAGTTCTAGTGTACACCTGATCAGATGCCAGGGATTTATCCACCTTTATGCGTTTTAAAACATCCAGCACCATCTCCTTGGCAATATGGACATATTTCAAAATGTCGCTATTTATTTCCCCATGTTCTCCATCTTCCACATCCTTCTCCACAGTAAACACGGATGCAAAATGCTCACTTAGTATCTCCCCATTCTCCTGCAGTTCCATGCAGGGGCAGCCTTGCTGACCTTTAAAGGGACCCTATTTTCTCCTTGGTTACTCTTTTGTCCTTAATGTATTTGAAGAAACCCTTTGAATTCTCCTTAACCTTATATGCCAAAGCTATCTCATGTCCCCTTTTTGCCCTCCCGATTTCCCTCTTAAGTATACTCTTACTGCATTTGCACTCTTCTTGGGATTCACTCAATTCCTGTTGTCTATACATGACATATGCTTCCTTCTTTTTTGTGATCAAAACCTCAAATTTTTCGTCATCCAGCAAATACCCTTTACCCTAATCAAAAAATATCATCTCTGAACTCTGGTCATTTCATTTTTTAAGGCTTCCCATTTTCCAGCCGCCCTTTTACTGCGAACATCTGCCCCCCCAACCAACTTTTGAAAGTTCTTGCCTAACACCATTAAATTGGCCTTGCTCTGATTTAGAACTTCAATTTTTAGATCCAGGCTATCCTCTTCCATCGCTATTTTAAAACTAATAGAATTATGGTCGCTGGCACCAAAATGTTCCCCCACTGATACCAGAGTCACCTGCTCTGCCTTACTTCCCAACATGTGCAGCTGTTAGTGTTGGACTGGGCTGGACAAGGTCAAAAGTCACATGACAGCAGACTCTAGTCCAACGGGGTTATTTGAAATCACAAGCTTTCAGACTTCATCTGATGAAGAAGCAGGGCTCCAAAAGCTTATGATTTCAAATAGAAATAATTGGACTAGAGCATGGTACCCTGTGACTTCTAACCTTATTTATCGAGATTAGGTCAAGTTTTGCACCTTCTCTGGTAGCTACATCCACAAACTGAATGAGAAAATTTCATACACACAATTACCAAATTTCCCTCAATCCAAGCACTTAACACTGAGGCAGTGCTGATCTATGTTTGGTAAGTTAAAATCCCTTACCATACCCACCCTATTATTCTTACAGATAACTGAGAGCAGGAAAATTGACATTTTGGGCAAAAACCAAGCTGTCAGTCATGTCTATCCCTGAGCCACATCTCCGTAATCACTATGATATCCCAGTATAATGTTCCTAATCATGCCTGGAGTTAATCTACCTTACCTATTAGACACCTAGCATTGAAATAAATGCATTAGTCTTACCTTGTTCTTGCCTGCCCTGACAGCTTGACTTGGTCTTTTTCTCCAACTGCAGAATCCTCAGACTGATGTATCCTAAGTATCTCTCTGGGTCTCTCCCTTACCTTCCAGGTCATCTTCCCCCCAAAAGAGATCCCAATGATCTAAAAATGTGAATCCTTCTCACCTGCACCAGCTCCTCAGCCACACATTCATCTGCTCTATCCTCCCTAGCTCGTGGCACCATGAGTAATCCAGATATTACTACCTTCAAGGACCTAGTTTTTAAATTCCTGCCTAACTTCCTATATTCTCTCCTCAGAAACTCGTCCTTTTCTCTTCCTAAGTCATTAGCTCCAATGTGTGCAACAATCTCACTTAGAACAGAATCATAGGATCCCTATGGCAGGGAAGCAGGCCATTCAGCCCATCGAGTCCACATCAACCCTCCAAACAGCATCCTATCCCCCAATCCTATAACCCTGCATTCCCTATGTCTAATCCACCTAACCAACGACGGGCAGTCACCTAAGGGTGAAATCGAACCCAGGTCCCTGGTGCTGTAAGGCAGCTGTGCTAACAACTAAACTGTCACCCCAACTTGTGTTTATCGGTATACCGAGCCTGTGTCCGTCCAACTATCTAGCCTTTGGACTACAATTCATCATCATATTGCTGACTAACCTTCAATAACCTCAGCCTCATTAGAATTATGACTTTCCCACAGCAATTATTCCCTATTATATACTTCATCTTCTCTCCCTCAATTCCAGAGATGCCAACTTATAAATTGTTACAATAACTGGTTTAACTATCCATTTGTCACTTAAAAGCATAACGGGTTGATCTGTTATAACACACATTTCCTTAAAGCGAACTTGGTGTTAAGCGATTGGCTAATTGGGGACACTGTTTCTAAAGTGTGAACTTTTAAAACATGTGTTGGCTGTAACACGATTACATGAACACGAAGTGCTGTTTCTAAAGCGCAATTATTTCTATAATGCGGGGTTGCACAAGAATACAACCATCATATTATAGAAGAATTACCTGTACCAGACAATATTCCAACATGAAAAATGAACACTATATAAAAGAAAAAAAATCAGAACATAATCCCACCTTCTCTTCTACACAACTATCTTCTTAAATCCACTCACCTCAAAGTACACACAAGGAGTTCATGAATTGCTTTGTACAAGGATTTAAACAATATATTTAGCTAGGCTATCATTGCCTTCATTTCCCCTACTGCATTAGGGCAAACTTTGCCAAAATGTTGCCTGCTACTTTTGCTCTGAACTCCATTCTCTCGATCCTATTCACCTCCTTGAATGCCTTCACAAACCTCTTCTCATCCATGAGACTCAATTTCCACTTCCCTAACCCTAACCCAACCAAACTGTTGACCACCTTACAATTTCAGCTAACATGGGGCCTAGAAGCAAAGTTAATGGTTCACTTTTCTTAGGTTCTCACATCACACCCCCACTGCAAATCTGTCCTCATCCATCAAAGATATACTGTATTACTCATATCCCCTCTGTACCCACAAGCACCTGCTCCAGTTCCAATCTTCCTGTCTGCTCCAGTGTCCACGAATAGGTCATTGCTTCTAAAGTTCATTCCTCTTTCCCACAATTTCACTTTATAATAACCCAATCAAATTTCTATTGTACTGAAACATCCTGTACAAAGTCACAAATGGCATTCTTTGGAAAGGCAAGTGTTATAAACTATTCCTTTTCACCCAGCTGCAATCTTTAAGTTAGTCTTTAGCAACCCACCTTGAACATTTCTCCGCTATCCAGCTGGGATGGATCTACCCTAAACTGATCCCATTCTTACTTAATGACAGGTTGTCACCTGCAATTGCTTCTTTTACCACTCTCACACTGCTTCCCGTCGAGTTCCATAAAGGTTCTATTATTGTCCCCTTCTACCTCAAAATTACATTATCAACCTGTGGTAAGAGCATTTGAAAACATTTGTCAATACATTCACCTACTACCAATCTAAGCTTCTCCTTGCCTCCAACTTCTCATTTTATTTATTCTTGCAAAGAATAAAAGCATTGCTGGCAAACCAGCACTGTTATTCATCCTCAGTTGCACTTGGTTCTTTAGCCATTTCAAAGCATAATTGTCAACCACACTGCCAAGGATCTGGAGGCACGCCTAGGCCAAAACAAGTGAAATATGGGAGATTTCCTTGCCTAAAAGGACATGAGTGAACCAGGTGAGCTTTTACAACATTGTTGCCATTAGACTAGCTTTTAATTCCTGATTTTTAAAAAATTTGAATTCAAAAGTTGTATCATCTCACTGAACAGCTGTTTGGGTCTCTGTGTTTCTCATCCAGTGACATTACAACTGTACCACTGCCTCCCTGCATACCAAACATCCGATGAGCAGAACTTTCTTCCAACTAAACACTGGGCCTCTGCCACAAACTCAGTTTCCAAGAATGGAATGATGCACTGAGAACAGTCTTAAGCTCAGCAAGACCACTGGCAACTTTAGTGATTAATCCAGTTCCAGCTTACCAATTCTGAAATCTTCATTTAACCCTTGTTATTTGTAAATTTCACATTTCCAACACTGATCGTTAGCTCCGATCTTCCACCCTACATAAATGTGTGGTCACCAAAGGTCTGTTACCTGGATGTTATGTCAAATCCAATTCACTCATCATCTATGTGCCTGCAAACATTCAAAAGGCTCCCCAAACAGAAATGTCTCAATTTTAAAACCCTCCCCCTTCGGTTTCAAATCCTTTATAGCATCACCCTGCTCATTTCTGTAGTCTCCTCCAGCTCTATAAGCTTTTGTAGTAGTTGCTCTTCCCCAATTCCTACCTCTTGTATAAACCAGATTTATCTGCTTCACCATCAGCAGCCATGCTTCGAGTTGCCTTGGCCCCGAGCTCCGAAATTCCACAATTAGCCACTCAGCTTCTTCCACCAAGAGAAGCTTGAAAACCTACTTCTTCCAATAAAACTTTTGGATATCTATCTACATAGCTCCCTCTGGATGCTTAGTGTCAAAAATGCCTTTATTTATACACTTCAGTAAGTACCTTGGCATATTTTACCAGATAAATTTATTATGCTGAAGAATTTAAGCATATTTATTGTAGTATTATATCCCATCATGGTTGAGTTGTAAAAATAGGAAAATTTAACTTATCAAGGACAAAAAAGATCTTTTAGAACTGCAGGTTCTGTTTTACATCACAGCACTTAAATTAAAGCAACACAAGTGTTTCTAATAACCCCTCAGATTATGCCAGTCCCAACCTTTCAAAAAGGAAATCACCAAGGTGGCAAGACACTGAATCACCACTTAAAAACAACTCAAATCAAATGTTACAATCCTTAGAATGACATTTAGAAGAAAATAAAAGTCAAAGTAAGTGCCATTTAAGACTAACCACATCAAGCAGTACCACCATGATATCAAACTGCTAACCCTATCACCATGGTTCAGATTTCAAATGCTTGATCTGCTGATATAAAGAGACAGGTTAGAAACTTAGTGAAAATTCAAAAATAATCCAGATAGGAGTTATGTACCAGCCTCCTTGCAGTAGTCAAATGTGGGCCAGAAAATAAATCAGGAGATAGGAAAGGCACGCAAGAAAGACAATAATCATATTAGAAGTTCAAAATGTAGGCAAACTGGGAAATCAGGATGGCGGCAGATCCCAATAAAAGGAATTTGTGGGACATCTACAAGATT
This sequence comes from Chiloscyllium plagiosum, assembly GCF_037043375.1. Taxonomy (NCBI): domain Eukaryota; kingdom Metazoa; phylum Chordata; class Chondrichthyes; order Orectolobiformes; family Hemiscylliidae; genus Chiloscyllium; species Chiloscyllium plagiosum. Next base: position 45,949,425 of record NW_028270172.1, on the reverse strand, counting down.
GTTTTGGAGCAGCTTGTGGTAGAGTCCACCAGGGAACACGCAATTCTGGATTTGGGGGGGGGGGAAAAGAGAAGTGTAATAAAGCACACTTGATACAGAAGTTTATGGTGAAGGAACCCCTAGGGGCAGTGACCATAACAGGATTGCATTCAACTTGTTGTTTGAAAGAGAGAAGCTCGAATAAGAAGTTATAGGATTAAAATTGAGTAAAAGGTAACTACAGAGACGTGAGGGAGTAGCTGGCCAGAGTTGTTTGGGAAGAGAAACCTAGCAGAGAAAACAATGGAGGAGATTCTGGGGATAATTCAGGAGGAATAACAAACTCATTTCAAGGAAGCAGAAGCGTACTAAGGAGAGGACAAGGTAACAAAGGAACTCACGAGACAACTCAAAAACAAACAAAAAAATCAGGCAACATGGAGATCAGTGGGAGGCCAGAGGAACTGAAAGCATTTTAAAACCAGTAGATCTAAAAAAAAGCAAGAAGTGGAGAGAAGATTAAATAGGAGGGTAAGATAATAAATAATATAAAAGAAGACTGCAACGGTTTATTTAAAATATATAAAAAGGCAAGAGAGAAGCAAGAGTGGATACTGCACTGCTGGAAAACAAGGCTGGAGAAATAGTAATGGGAACAAAGAAATGGCAGAGGACTAAATAGGTACTTTGCATCACTGTGGAAGACAACAGTAGCATACCAGAACTTCAAGCAAGTCGGGGGCAGAGGTGACTGTGATGGCCTTCACTAAGTGGAAAGTGCTGAAGAAGCTGAAAAGGTCTGATGGTCAAAAGATGTATAAATTACCTTGACTGGATGGACTACACCTAGGGTTCTGAAGCAAACAGCTAAGGAAATTGTGGAGGCATTGGATGAGATCTTTCAGGAATCACTGGAGTCAAGGATAGTCTGGAAGATAGCTAATGGAACATCCTGTTGAAGGGAGGGAGGTAGAAGACGGGAAATGATAGGCTGGTTAGCCTGACCTTAGTCATTGGTAAAATTTGCAAGTCCATTAAGGATGAGATTGTGAAGTATTTGGAAGTGAATCGTAAAATAGGGCTGAGTCAGCACAGCTTCATTTTGGAGGGGTCACGACTGACAAATCTGTTAAGAGTTCTTCGGTGCAGCAACAAGCAAGTGAGACAAAGGAGTGGACATTATCTATTTGGATTTCACACCGCAGACTGCTAAGAGCCCATGGCGTTCAGGGCATTATGCTGACATTGAAAGACGGACAACAGCCGCTAACTATTAGAGTTCTGCTGGAGTCAGTGGTGTGACCACAATAGTTCACATTATGCAATCATTTAACAATGGTCGCCACTCCTTTGTCACTAAGTTTACAGATATAAAGATAGGTAGTGAGGAGGTAGGGAGGCTGCAGAAGACTTGGACAGGCTAGGACTGTGGGCAAAGAAGTGGCAGGTAAATTGGACAGCGAAGGAGGTTACCTCAGATTACAACGGGATCTTGATCAGACAGGCCAATGGGCTGAGAAGTGGCAGATGGAGTTTAATTTAGATAAATGCGAGGTGCTGCATTTTGGGAAAGCAAATCCTAGCAGGACTTATACCCTTAATGGTAAGGTCCTAGGGAGTGTTGCTGAACAACAAGAGACCTTGGAGCTGCAGGTAGGTAGAATAGCGAAGGCGGCGTTTGGTATGCTTTCCTTTATTGGTCAGAGTATTGAGTACAGGAGTTGGGAGGTTATGTTGCGGCTGTACAGGACATTTTTGAAATACTGCATGCAATTCCGGTTTCCTTCCTTTCAGAAGGATGTTTTGAAATTTGAAAGGGTGCAGAATCGATTTACAAGGATATTGCCAGGGTTGGAGGATAAGAGCAATATGGAGTGGTTGAATAGGCTAGGGCTGTTTTCCCTGGAGCTTCAGAGGCTAAGGGGTCACCTTGTAGAGGTTTATAAAATCATGAGAAGCATGGATAAGGTAAATAGACAAAGTCTTTTTCCCTCGGGTGAGGGAGTCCAGAATTAGAGGGCATAGGTTTAGGGTGAGAGGGGAAAGATATAAAAGAGACCCATGGGGCAATTATTTCACGCAAACAGTGGTACGTATATGTAATGAGCTGCCAGAGGAAGTAGTAGAGGCTAGTACAATTGCAACATTTAGAAGGATGGGTATATGAATAGGAAGGGTTGAGAGGGATAGGTGCCAAGAGCTGGCAGGTGGGACTAGATTGGGTTGGGATATCTGGTCAGCATGGGTGAGTTGAATTGAAGGGTCTGTTTCCATGCTTTACATTTCTATGACTCTTTAAGTATGTTGTATTCCAAGTGTGAAGTTATGCACTTTGATTCAAAGAAGAGGCATAGACTAATTTCTAAAATGGGAAAAGACAGTGAAATCTGAAGCACAAAGGACTTAGGAATCTTACTTCATTATTCTCTTTAGGTTAATAAGGAGGTTCAGTTGACAGAAAGGCAAATGCAATGTTAGTATTCATTTTGAAAGGGCTAGAATACAACAGAGATGTACTGCCAAGGCTTTATAAAGCTCTGGTCAGACCACATTTGGAATACTGCGAGCAGTTCTGCACCCCATATCGAAGGGATGAAGGATTTGGTATACAAGGAGCAGTTAGGACTATGGGCCTGTACTCAATGAAGCTTTGAAGAGCAAGTGGGGATTTCATTGAAACTTGCAGAATATTGAGAGGCTTAGATACAATGTATGTGAAGATGATGTTTCAACCAGCAGGAGAGACTACAACCCAATGGATCTTTTGGAGAAATTTCTTCAACCAGAGTGATGAATTTCACAATGGTGGAACGCATTGTCACAGAAGGCTGTGGAGGCCAAGTCACTGAGTGCATTGTAGACAGGGATGGATAGGTTCTGCATAAGGACAAACTCCATGAGCTCAATGGCCTAATTCTGCTCCTATGTCATACGGTCTAATAGTACAGAATTTTAAAACAAAAGTCTCAGACAGCAAGGTAAACCCTAAGTTACAAACATTATCACCATTATACTAGCCCCTAAGTCTGGCTGTGTGAATATCTCACTCACTCCAAAATTAGTATAAATCAGGTGTTCCAAGCCAAAACAAAAAAAGAGGAAAGAGTAATATAGCCAAAAGAAATAAATGTTGTTTACTCTTAAGTAGAATATATACTTCATCTTTCAAAGCAAGCAGTTCTCATTTTGCTCTATTTTCATTGTTTAGTTCTAGTACGAAGAATGCCTTTGAAATATGAGGTGTTAACTATAATGTGTTTTGAAGGGTCTACTCGTGGCAGTCTGCAGGATGTAATGTGATGTCACATTATGCAGTGAAGGTTTATGCATGAAAAACAAGAATATTTAACAGAGTCTGCAATAAACAGCATTCATGAAGTATAGTGAGTTGTCCAGCAAAATGGAGTGAAGAATATTTATATGCTATTTAAAGAAAACTTTCTTCATTCATGATTGATGGTAGATTTACCCAATCATCTTTCTTCAGTCAGACTATAGGAGCACCACTATTTGTTGCCCACTTACATGCGAATAAAGTATAACCTCCCTGGCATTTTTGTACAATTAGTTTAGATGGGAACTGCTTCATATATACCAAAATATTTATAAATGCAAAAGCATCAAATACAGCCATGGCCCTAAAGAAATAAAATGGTGGAAAAATTTAAGAAGTCTGACAACATGTGAGGAGAGAGAAACAATGGTTACACATTTCAAGTCAAGCAGGTTTCTTGTTTTTTTTATTTCAGATTTCTAGCACCTGTAGTATTTATATCAACCATGGCCTATCTAGCAGAATTCTGGTCATACTGACAAGATTTTTTTTACTTTAAAAGGGTAATATCAATACAAGCCAGAATCATTTTGTGCTGTGCAAGCTTCTGCTGAGAAAACCCAAAGCTGTTACAATTGATGTAGTACTGAAATGTATAAACAGTTCCTGATGGCATAATTTTATCATTTGAAAATATGCCCAAGTAAAAATGTTAGAAGCCATGGCACCCATCTCTACTGCATCCTGACAGTATGCACAAAATGTGGTTCTCGCTCCCAATTCACGCAGAGTAGCAAGCCACATGCAATGCAACTGAAATAAGCATATATAGAATGAGACTGAACCTGGTACGTCCCTGGTCTGTGCAGCCTTCAGAGGATTCCAACAGTCAAAAACAGCTTGCCACTTGCATAAGAGAAAGACAGAAATGTCACATGAAAATTCCTCTGCAAACCTTTCAAAGCACAACTTAATTTGAAGTGTGAGAAAGAGGAGGAATTCTGGATTGATGAAGGCATAAAGTTAGGTAGAAAATCCCATTCATGATTGCTACTGAATGACTAATGGCAAGAATTTATATCTATAGACATCAGGTTAAAAATAAGTGGAAACTTATTGGGTGATTACTTGCAAAGAGAGTATAGGGTTATGAGAAACACTTCTGCAAAATATTTAATGGAAACCAGGAATAAAAGCAGTAAGATACTCCTTGCGATATAAACATACGAAATTACAAAGCAGGAAAATAAACTTTAATCCATTGAGCCTACACATAATCATGCCAGAGTGTCATAACTGGGTACTGTGCCCATCAAACCCACCTCCCAAAACTACCTTAGGCCATTGTGGTATTGCAATCTCATCACAGAAGTTTTAAATAAGATCAAAACACACAGACTAAGCTAAGCATTCATATTACTGAGTTGTCAGACAATGCCACTCATCTGTTTTCATTCATTAAACATGCACTTCAACTTATCCAATACACAAATATGTTAGTTGTCTTGATGGAGAATAATTCTGCAAATGACAATAATTTCAAGTTACAACTAAACTATGTGAAATAGAATACCTTTTAAAGAGCTAACTGAGCATAGAATGGCTGGGTTATGAGATGTACAGCCATCTTTACATATTTGACCAACAAGGCAACAGACTAATTAAGTATTCCTCTGAAGTGAAGTTGAACTCTTCAGTTTCTGAATGATTTAAAAGATGCAGAGACACCAAAGGGTAAATGCAATGCTATCCATTACTGTGAGCAATAGGATGCAGAACATCCAACAATCCTTGCCATGTATAAGTCCCACTGGAAGCCAACAATTTAAAGCACAATTGGCAAGGGGCAGAGACAGGGGGGGGGGGGGGGGGGAGAGAAGAGGGAAAGAGAGCGAGAGAGAGAGCGAGAGCAAGACAGAGGGGAGGGAGGGAGAGAGGCAGGCAGAGTGAAGTAAGGCAGAGGAAGGAAAAAAGGAAAGAAAGTGAGTGCTGACCAGAGACCTTGGAGTGCAGGTTCATAGCTCCTTGAAAGTAGAGTTGCAGGTAGATAGGATAGTGAAGGTGGTGTTCGGGGATGAACAGTAACCTTACAGAGGTTTATAAAATCATGAGGGAGCATGGATAGGATAAAAAGACAACTATTCCTCTAAACAGTATCCAGGTAGTTCAACTAGAAGTAAATGCCAATATGAGATGAAGGTAAGATAGAGTTCAGTTACAATGTTCCCCTGATGGAACTGCCTGCCTGCCAACAAGTTATCCAAGTACAACATGTAGTATAAAATACGGTCTTCGTAAAATGAGGTTTAAAAAAAAAACTGGCAGAGAACGTCTACAGATGGTCTTTTATTCTGTTTGATAATGCTCCTCTAAAGCACTTCAGGCCATGTAACCATGTTTGTTGATCTAAATAAATGCAAGTTTCGCACTAACTTTTTCTCCAAACTCAGATTCTGAATTCAAGATTTGCATTCAAATCGAATACTCTCAAGCAATGACTTATAGTAGGCCACAGTATCTAAACCTTGCCAGCACTTTGGGATTAAAATAGGCTTCAAAACTTAAATTTTATTGCTAACGTGCTGGTTTATCTGAAGTGAGTGCAGTCATTTGAAATGTGTTAACAATAACTTTTCCCAAAGTATAAACAATATGAATTGTAACTGAACACTCATTTAAGCATTGTATGGCAGACTTCCCCTCTACACCCAGCAGACGCTCAGTCCTATGCACATGCACAACTCACAAAAGGTGACTGTTCAGAGATGCCCAAGTTTATAAAGATCATGTCATTGAAATATAAAACTAAATTTTTGATGTTGCTGAATTATAATACAATGTGAGAATACAGTTCCAAACAATACCTAGAGGTAAGGAATGAGATCATACCTACCTCCACGATAGAGGTTTGAAGAATGTGCAGACTTCTCTTGGACCTTTTTTGAAAGGTATATAGACATCAAATACTTGAGTAGATATTCTTCTCTCTCAAAAAAAATGGTAAGCTCCCATTTGTTTGCACAAGGTTTGCTGTGGCAGGCAGATATGCAGTTAAAGTTGAGAAGTACAACTACCCAACAGGCATTAACAGACTGCTGCTGCAGCTACTGGCTTCAGCTCTTACATTGGGAACTAGAACACAATGCAATACATTTATTCAGAAGGTTGAAGAGGCTTGTGTGTAGGAATTCATTGTAAGCTACAAAGAAAATGCAATGAGTCAAGCTGGGATAACCCGAAACTGGTCGTGATGTTGTTGTCAGCCATTTGCTAGCAAAATAGACAGGCGCCTGTGATAAGCTGAAGTTGCTAAATTAGGTTAACTCATGCAAACTGGTCATGTGAGCACTCCAACCAAACAGCATGGAGTTAGGTCACAACAGAGTGCAAAATCACAGGAAAGACAGCATTCAACATGGAGATCTATTTGAAAAGACATTCAAACATTGCAAATATGGCTAAACCTGAGAAAGTTAAAAAAGTGTTTTCTATTGACAGCAAAGTGGTGGAAAAAATAAACAGGAGGTCATGACCAAGGAGGTGTTGTCACTGTTCTGGAATCCATGTTGAATTCAGTAAGAATCTGTATTTAGAAGTCTAACAATGACCATGAACCAACTGTCATTAAAAACAATTTGTAGTAGAGAACAACGAAAAGCTTAGACCAAGGTTATACAAAGATTTTGAAGAGATGTTTTTCAAATGTGAACAAGGAGCAGCAGGAATAGGAGACAGAACAAGGCAGGCAGGCTAACAACCAGACCAACTTCTTCCTTTAAAAGGAAGAAAATTGCCAACCTTACCTGGTCTGGCTTACCATGACTCCAGATCCACAGCAATAAAGTTGACTCTCAACAGCCCTCTGAAATGTCTGGCAAGTCACTAAGTTTACTCAACTGTTGAAAAAGGAATGAAACCACACAGTCCACCTAATATTCAGAAAAGATTTACAAGGATGTTGTCAGGGTTGGAGGATCTGAGCTACAAGGAGAGGCTGAACAGGATGGGGCTGTTTTCTCTGGAGCATTGGAGGCTGAGGGGTGACCTTATAGAGGTTTACAAAATTATGAGGGGCATAGAGTGGATAAATAGACAAAGTCTTTTCCCTGGGGTCGGGGAGTCCAGAACTAGAGGGCATAGGTATTGGTTGAGGGGGAAAGATATAAAAGAGACCTAAGGGGCAACTTTTTCACGCAGAGGGTGGTACGTGTATGAAATGAACTGCCAGAGGAAGTGGTGGAGGCTGGTACAATTGCAACATTTAAGAGGCATTTGGATGGGTATATAAATAGGAAGGGTTTGGAGGGATATGGGCTGGGTGCTGGCAGGTGGGACTAGATTGGGTTGGGATATCTGGTCGGCATGGACGGGTTGGACCAAAGGGTCTGTTTCCATGCTGTACATCTCTATGACTCTAAATGACAATAGCAAATCCTGTAATCTTAGAAATACCTCCTTAATTTATTCATTCCTGGGATGTGGATTTTGCTGGTTCGTCAGCATTTATTGCCCATCCTTAGTTGCCCTTGAGAAGGTGGTGGTGAGTTGCCTTCTCAAAATGCTGTAGCCCATATGCTGCAAGTAAACCCAATGTCCTTAGAGGGAATTCCAGGATTTGAACCCAACGACAGTGAAGGAATTGTGGTATACTTCCAAGCCATGATACAGAGTGGTGCAGGTAGTGGTGTTCCCATGTATTTGCTGCCTTTGTCCTTCTAGATAGAAGTGGTTGTGGGTTTGAAAGGTGCTGTTTACAAATGAGGGGTTGACCTGGTGAAACTAGAAAACAGGACTTGTGCGCCAAACAGTCTAAGCAGCCAGTGACAGAGCTAAGCAATTCACAAGCAACGGATCAGATCAAATAATGAATGGTGGTGGACAATTAAAGAACTCACTGAAAACGATAGCTACACAAACATCTCAATAATGGAGGAGCCCAGGAGCTCAGGGTTAGCACTGCTGCCTCATAACAATCCGGGTTCGATTCCAGCCTCAGGTGGCTGTCTCTGCGGAGTTTGCGCATTCTCCCAATGTCTGCGTGGATTTCCTCCCACAATCAAAAAATGTACAGGTTAGGTGAACTGGCAATGCTAAATTGCCCATAGTGGTCAGGGATATGTAGGTTAGATGCATTCGTCAGGGGGAAATGGGTCAGGGTGGGATACTCTTTGGAGGGACGGTGTGGACTTGTTGGGCCAAATGGCCTGTTTCCACACTGTAGGGATTCTACGATTAGTATAAAATAGAAGGCTGAATCACTTGGGAGGCCTAGTGGTGTTAGTCGTTAGACTGTTAATGCAGAGACCCAGGTAATGTTCTGGGGACCAGGGTTCGAATCCTGCCATGGCAGATAGTGGAATTTGAATTCGGTAAAATCTGGAAGAAAAAGAATCTAATGATGACCATGAACCCATTGTTAATTGGTGAAAAATCCCATCTGGTTCACTCGTGCCCTTTAGGGAAGGAAACTACCACTCTTACCTGGTCTGGCCTAAACGTGGCTCCAGACCCAGAGCAATGTGGTTGACTCTGAGCAATTAGGGATGTTTTACATTACATTACAATGTGGAAACAGGCCCTTCGGCCCAACAAGTCCACACCGACCCGCCGAAGCGAAACCCACCCATACCTCCACATTTACCCCTTACTTAACACTATGGGCAATTTAGCATGGCCAATTCACCTGACCCTGCACATCTTTGGACTGTGGGAGAAAACCGGAGCACCCGGAGGAAACCCACGCAGACACAGGGAGAACGTGCAAACTCCACACAGTCAGTCGCCTGAGGCGGGAATAAATGGGTAATAAATGCTGGCTTTGCCAGTGAAGCCCCGCCCTCATCCTGCGAACAAACATTAAAAAAACTTCAGCCAGAAGTGTCGAATGCATGATCCATCCAGATGTCACCAGCATCACAAATATCACTTTTTATACAATGGAGTGCTTCACATTGGCTATCAAGAAAGGGTGGAGGTCACTGGATACCACAAAAAGTTTTAGGCCCTGACAACATTCCAGCAACATTACTGAAAGCTAGGTTTCATTCCAACTATAACACTGGCATCTACATGACCCTACGGAAAATTGCCCTGGTATGCCCTGTACGCAAAAATCAACACAAATCTAACCCAGTCAATTAGTCCCCCGTCAGTCTACTCCTGATCATCAGCAGAGTAAAGGACAGGGTCATCAAAAGTGCTATATAGTTTGTGTCCTGGTAGTGCCACTTGCTTCTGAAGTCATTACAGTCTTGGTTGAGACACTGACAAAAATAAAGTAGCTGCATTCTGGAGGGAGGTGAGTGTGACAACCCACATTTGACAGAATGTGGCATCAAGAAGCTCTAGCAAAACTCTTCACTTGCTGAAGCTATACCTGGTACAAAAAAGATGGCTATGGTTATTCGCAGTCAGTCATGTTCACTTCAGACCGTCAATGTATTGTCCTTGGCCCAACCATCTTCAACTGCTTCATCAATGACCTACCGCTCCTCAAAAGGTCAGAAGTGGGTACTTTAGTGATGACGCCACAATGTTTAGCACCATTTGCAACTGCCAGATACTAAAATAGTCCATGTCCAAATGCAATAACACCTGGACAATATCTGGGCATGGGCTAAAATGTGGCAAGTAACATTGCATCACAAAAGTGCTAAGCAATGACCATTAGCAACAAGAAAGAACCTATTCATCAACCCTTGACATTCAATGGCATCACCACTGAATCTCTCACTGTTAATATCCTGAGGGTTACAATTGACCAGGATTAAGCATATGGAGTACTAATGGCTATAAGAGGTCCGAGACTAAACATTTTGCAGCAAGTGACTGACCTGCTAACCCGCCAAAGATTAACCACCATCTACAAGGCATAAGTCAGGAATGCTATGGAATGCTCTCCACATGTTTGGATGAGTGCAGCTCCAACAATACAAAAAGCTTTACACCATCCAGGACAAAACATCTACAAACACACAATCTCCACCGCTGACAAGCAACAAGGTGTACTACAGAAATTTACAAGGCTCCTCAGACAACATCTTTCATCTAGAATAAGGGGAACATTTATATGGAAGATCACCACCTGCTTCGAGGGGAACTAGCCAGTCTCAAACTTGGAAATGTATCACTGTTGTTTGGTCAAAATCCTGGAATTCCCTCCCTAAAAGCCGTGTGAATTTGGCTGCACCACATGGGCTGCAGCAGTTCCAGAAAGCAGGTCATCACTAGCATAGTGAGCATCTTTCAACAATCAAAAACACTGCATTGATTAATTGATTGCAGCACCAGGAACAAAATCAACAATTACTATTTATTTTTCTTGAGGCTTAAGTATAATAAAGTCATCATAGCCTTACCAGATCACAGGGCTGCTCTCTCATTAGAGAGAAATGACTAGTGGTGATTTAACCAGGAGGTCACCACGCCTCAGGCAAGTAAAAGGCATTGAGGAGAGTCCTTCACGGTAACCTCAGCCAGTATGGGAATTGAACCCACGCTGTTGGCATTAGCATGTATTGGAAACCAGCCAGTCAACGTAGCTAACCGACCCCATGGCTTAAGTAAAGGATTGAAAACTTTTATCAAAAGTTTGTCAGAGAAGTTAAATTGATTGTAAAATCGATTTTAAGTCAGTGTAAATAACAGATTCTGTGGGGTGAGGGGTGGCTGAAGGAATCATGTTTATGATTTTAGGTAATCCAAAATGTTTTTAAGATTGCAAGTAATCTCTCAGGGACAAAAAAAACTTTATACATTTATTCATGCAGTTCTTATTCTATTCTACCATTCATAATAAAAAATACACTCACTCTGCTTAAGGTTTAATTTAAATTACAGATCCTTGTAATAAAATGTTGGGAAGAATGAAAAACTGAGGTCATAATGCACAATCTACAAATGCAGCTGGAGTTTTCCCCAATGTTAAATATTGGTGAATTTTGGGAAAGTCACATATCAGCATTCAAATATCTTTCTCTAACCACAAAAATAAAAAATACAATTAGGAATAATGTTTAAATTAGCCTGCAACATACTGTGCTATCATGTCTTTAATTATCCAGAGTACAATTTTATAGCAACTAAGCAGATGCCACTGATTTGATCGACAAGGTACTGGGCAAAATAAAACTGCTGCAATCAATATCTACCAAGTCATCATATTTGCACATCAATGAACTAATTATCCAACTTGCATAGAAAATCACTCATGCTATACAAATCAGACACCACTTTCCTTCATAAAATTAAACAGCAAAAACCTCAAGGACTTTACAGTTGCTCTGACTTGCTCTGTCATTTGCACAATAGGAATGGCAAGTTGAATTCACCACAATTTACATCCTAAAGAAAATAATTCAATTAATAACTATTGAGAGCACAGATGGGAAGAAAACACCCAGCAACTTAGAAACTTGACAATTTTCACTCACAGTCATGCACGGTGTATAAATACAATGAAGTAACAAAAAATTCACATTGCTCATGATAGGAAAATAATATAATTAAACTGGATTTTTACTGCACAAGCCAACATCCCAAAAAGATTTGACATGCAGGATGTCTGGGAAAACATTTGCATTCTCAACCTGTTGGCAAGTTTTTCCACTGGAAAAGCAAAGTGACAGCAGTCTCAAATCATCCCAAGAGACTTTGAACTATGTTAATATACTTCACCTAATGCAAGAAGAGCAACAATCATCTTTAAATAATAGTGATGAATGAGCAAAAGCAAAGTAACCAGAACTCAGCCAAGTAGTTAGTGAGCAATCTTAAGAAATGGAAGGGAATGTAATGAAACTGATAAAAATTTGTTTGCAACTTGGTCAGTCACACAAGTTTTATTGTAGCTGCTGTAAAGTTCAAAAGCTCTATAAAAAAGTTTAGATCAATGAAAATTAAGAAACTGAAGCAGGCCTTCTTCTACTAGGAAGAGATCAAAGCATTTCTGTATAAATTAACTGCCTCAATATAGCAACCGCGCTCACCGCAAACTGACATTGTTCATGGATTTTACCATCTTTATTAAAGAAGCAGGAAATATTAATTGTTTACTTGGAAAGCCATCCCTTTCCTCAGAAGTTACAAACATCCTTCGCTGCACCTTGAAGAACTTTATTGTTTTACCTCTCGAAGGATGGCATGGCGGCTCAGTGGTTAGCACTGATGCCTCACAGCACCTGGAACCAGAGTTTGATTCCTGGGTTCAACAATCTGTGTTGAGTTTGTACATTCTCTCTGCATCGGCTATTTGCTACACAGTCCAAAGATACGCAGGTCAGGTGGATTAGCCATGGGAAATGCAGGGTGTTAGGGATAGGTATGGGGATTGGGTCTTTTGGAGGGTGTGTTGACTCAATGGGCCAAAATGGCCTGCTTCCACGCTGTATGATTCTATGATCCTGCCCAACAGATCATATGAAATACTTGTTGTTATTTAACCCACTTCCAGGCACTAATTTTAAATTTACAGCACGTTGATTTCCATTTACAGCTTAAGTCCTAATTTCCAGGGATGCTTTGAAGTCATCTCAAGTTATCTGAAAACAAAATACTTACCTTCTCCCTCTAATAAAAATTTCCCCCATAAGGTCATTTGAAGCCTTGCTGAATATATAATAGGCACCAAATACTCTCCTGTTATTCAAGTCGGATTCTTTTGCATCCAAGAGCTTTATGGTAATGTTCACACTGCACTGGCTCATTAATGAAAAGTGATGACCTGGAGGAGGAATTCCTATCTTAAAACAAAGTTACTTGATGATCCACGGATGCTATTTTATTCCAAGGCTATTAATGGAACCTAGGACCTTACTACTCATTGGGTTCCTATTGAAATCACTGAATGGAATGGTCTTATCCTTAAAACATTTTCTCCCCTTTAACGTTAAGGATCAACAAATGTTGTCTAGTGGCAGACCAACATTGCCAAATAGCAACTGCAATGTTAGAATAATCTGCTAGTATCCAGATATTAGACTAACAACATATAACTTGATATCAAATTCTTGACAAAGGCTACAACATTTGTATGGTTGTTTTTAATACCTATGATGAATCTTCTCATTAGTCACGTAATGGCCTGACAATAAGCTAGGGAAGTTACAAATATGACATCACTACGATATGTCCTGTTCCACCAAGATGACAGACCAGAGTTGGCAGCATCACGGTTTTTAATGAGGATCTCAGTTGATGTTATTACTGGACAAGTCAGATCCCAGACTAAAATCATACTTAATAAATATATTTTGTGGTTTTAATGAGGTGGGTCTTTCACTGAAACGCAAGCACATAATATTGCAAATTTAGGCTGAACAGTAAAAATATGTATTATGCAGAAAAGAAACTCGAATAAACAATTTGATTTGATTATTAACAAAAGCGCAACTTTAAAAGATCTGAAACATGTTAAATTACAATCCCATTAATCCCAACAGCACCTCTTTGCAATACTCAAAACACCAAAAAGAGAATTTCCTTCTCTATCACACACTGGGTTTGACTTAGCTATGGCTCAAGTTGCCCAACTTTGAGAATCTGATTGCCTCATCTAGAATTTTCATGCAACCAAGCTCAGACCTTCTCAGCTTCAAAAGAATTATTTCAGGATTTTAACCAAATATTTCTGATCTCTAGCTTTAAAACTAAACTCCTTACAGTTAGGTAATCTATTTATGAACAGCTCTAAACTAAACTAAACTAAACTACTATCTCCCTTCTTTTGGAATGTTTTGTACATTCAGCTTCAGCCAAAACTTCTGGAAACATGAAAATAAAATAGCTTATTTTAAGCTATAGCTGTTTTCACTCAGCCAAAAAACAAACAAACACACACAGGATCCTTCTGTCTGAAACCTAGTGCACAATTGTGTACTCTTTTCACTCAAAAGTCACCAAATGAAAACAAAACCCCATTACTCTATAGGAAAAGACTCATTGTTTTAATAAAAATTGTCATGGTTACAGAAATATTTGAGTCAATCATTAACCCTCTTCATAAAATGCTGTCCAAATCTATATGCCATTGTCCAAACTCTAAGACAAATACTTTAACATGAATCACACTCTTACACAGTATACAGTTAAGAGGGAGTTGCCTTGAAAATCTACAATGTGGAATCTGAAGTCAATGAGGACTCACAGCATAAGTCATACAAGGATTAAGAAACCTCTTGCCCCATCTTGACTGAGGAATTAACACTATATTGAACATTCTTGGAAGAAGGTATTATGGAGGGTGGTAAGGACACAACATGAAGTCCCCTACCCAGAGTACAATGTCTATCATCAAGGGCAGCTCACTAATAGTACCAGGCTGGTTGAATCCCAAAGGGCATGGGTCCACAGTAGGTGGTAAGGAAGTCAAGAGGGAAAAAAAAACACTTTGTCATGCCCTCAATCTACCAGTTGCAGATGACAGTATCAGTAGTAATCACCATGGAATCATTCTGAAGCCTAAGAACTGTCTTCACATTCAGAAAACCCTCCCATCACTCTCTGGTTCCATCACCATATTTAATAGAATCGACTTCAAACAGATCAAGCAACTCAAAGTCAAGCATTCATGAGGCACTGAGAGTCATTAGCAGAACTGTACTTAACTACAATCTGTAAGCTTATAGTTGGCATTCCTCCCCTGTGCTTACCATTATCGTCAAGCCAGGAGATCAACCCTGGAGCAAGACGACTGTGGGAGGGCATATTAATAGCAAAAAGCATGCCCAAAATCAAGGTGTCAACTGGTGAAGCTCCAGATGACCACTTGCATACCAAACAGAAGCAACAGCATTGAGAGTTGCAATCCCACAAATAACTTATCAGAAAGAAGTTCTGTAGTCTTGCCCAGTCTAACTGGTGGTCAATTAAATACCTGATAGAACTAGGTTGTTCCACAAATATACCATACCAACAATGGCAGAGACCAGCATATCAATGCAAAAAGACAAGGCTTAAGTATATACATCAATATGCAGCCAGAAGTGCCAAACAGACACTAAATAAAAACAATACACATTTTTGAACTCAAGCCCCCGGCTCAGAGGCAGGAACACTACTTTTAGCAGTATGTGGAGGTCTCTCGTCCTGCTGTGCCCTCAGCGTGGACTTCCGGTCTTGAGGTGATTCCTCGAGTACAGACCCACCATGGCTAAGCACTTAAGATAGACTGTAAGGTTTGAACTTTATTTCTTCTTTCTCTACTTAAAAACTAAGAAGGTCTGCAATGTGTGGTTAACTTTATTCTCAAAACTCTGTACCAAGGTACTTATTCCTAAGATAGTGCCTTGTGTGGCGACTTTTGACTGCACTCCTGTACTTTTGTTCTTTACACATGACAATAAAATCAACCACTGCATCACAAGCATTATGTTGTTACATGGTCATACTCTTTTCTTAACTACATAACAGGGCTGCATATGAATTCAATTCCAAAACAGCAAATAAATTCCCACCACAAAACACCAAAGTGCTCATTTAAATTCTGCTGCAAACAATTCTTCATAAATTTCATGGTAAAGATCTTATTTGACAATGTTGTAAGGAAGGACCTCAAGAAGTTTAATAACCACCCAAAAAGAAACAGGACAAAGCTCTGTAAGAAAATACCTCAAAATAGGAAATTAAAGAGTATTCCTATGTTTCAATGTGTGCATTAGTACCTTTAGGTGTCAGACTTGAGTCAACAACTAGTGATCTTGACAGTCTGAACGTCATGAGTTTAAACTCAATCCCAGGGATTTAAACAAAATCTAGGCTGACACGGAGTGTCAGTCAGCAGCACAATCTTTCAGATGCATTAAACCAAAGCCCTATGTGCCTCAAAGATCGCAGTACACCACTAATGGCAGTGGGGACGTTACCTATGCTCTTTATATCTTTAATTTAACAGCACCACGAACAGATTGTCTGACCGTTTATGGGACCTTGGCTAAATCACAAGGATTAGTCTTCAACAGTAGGCATTAAAAGGACTTTAGGACATCCCTAAATTGACTAAGACATGATATTATTTGTGCAATAAAGGATACACCAAGTAATTTGTATGTATTTGATACCTTTCACATGTTTACACTGGCCTGACGGATATAGCCAATTTATACAAATCAAGATAAATGACCAGTTAATCTTTTTGTTGGTACCGATTGAAACAAAAAAAAACTTGCATTTACATAGTGTCTTTCACAACCACAGGAACAAGCTCACGTGGTGCAATGGTAGTGCCATACCTCTAGGCCTTGTTCAGAGATGTTATTACACAACTCTGATACAAATAGCACCAGAGTTGCATAATAACTTCTCAGAAGAAATTGATTAGAAAATATATCCCAAAGCATCAATGAATTACTTCCTATTTTGAAACATAGCCACAGTTGCATTGCTGGAAGCACAGAAGTCAATTTGGGGACTGCATGTTCCAACAAACAGTAATATGGTAAAGAGAGTAATTTTTTTGTGACATTGATTGAGGGATAAATGTTGGTCTACATATCAGGGATAGCTCTGTCTCCTACTCTGAAATGATGCTGTGGTGTTCAGATAAATGCATCGTTAAAAGATAGCAACTCTGAAGGAGAAGCACTTGAATGTTAGTTTTGATTTTCATCAAGTCCTGGACTGGGCACACTGATATGGAGTGAAATTCACATGGTCAGGAAAGTTCTAACATCATCAAAAATCCAACATCCGACAATTGGAGTCACAATGCCTTTTCAAAAATATGGAGCCGTTAAACTGAATTGGGAAGGGCATCTTTAAACCATAAAGGATCATGCCACTTTGGCACTGATCCTTAAGTAGAATGACCGTTGAAACCGTGTGGACCTGTTACTTGAAGATTATAAAATTTAAAGGCTAATATCCTGCATGCAGCACAAAAAGCATTTCTCACCCAAACACTCACCAAAAATTTACAAATTTAAACTAATCGAGGCATTTCTCCTGTGTACAAAATAGTTTGAATGTGTAATTATTTCTTTTTGTTCTCCCTCACTGATTCTTTTCACCCTAACCCTCCCCTCCAATTCTCATCCTAGTGTCTGCTCCAAGATTACTGCAGGTGGCAGTTTACTCCACACTAATTTGCATTAAGGATTTTCTCCAAACATGGCTTTCCTGCTTTTCTGCCTTTGTTATGGTTTTACTTAGCAGAGTCATTTCAGGATGTTCTGAACAGTGAGAACTGGACAGCTTCCTCAACACAAGACAACTGGTATACTGCTAATTCTGGCATCAAAAATAGCCATTTGGATACAGAACTGGCTCAAAGGTAGAAGATGGTGGCGGATTTCGTATCAAACTAGAGGCCTGTGACCAGCAGTGTGCCACAAGGATCAGTGCTGGGTCCACTTTTTTTCACATTTTATATAAATAATATGTATGTGAACATAGGAGGTATGGAAAGTTTGCAGATGAAACCAAAATTGGAGGTGTCGTGGTCAGCCAAGATGGTTACCCCACAGTACAAAAGGATCTTGATCAGATGGATCAATGAGTAGCAGAAGGAGTTTAATTTAGATAAATGCTTGAGATGTGTTTGGTATGCTTTCCTTTATTGGTCAGTGCATTGAGATAGGAATTGGCAGGTCACGTTGTGGCTATGGGATTTTGGTTAGGCCACTATTGGAGTACTGCATGCAATTTTGGTCCCCCTGCTGTAGGAAAAAGGTTAATGAAACTTGAACGGGTTCTGAAAAGGTTTATAATGATGTTGCCAGGGTTGGAGGGTTTGAGCTACAGGGAGAGGCTGAGTAGGCTTAGGCTGTTTTGCCCAGAGTGTTGGAGAATGAGGGGTGACCTTATAGAGGTTTATAAAATCATGAGGGGCACAAATAGGATGAATAGACAATGTCTTTTCCCCAAGATGGGAAATCAAAAACTAGAGAGCATGGGGAGATTTAAGAGGGATCTATGGGGCAACGTCTTCATGCAAAGGATGATGCATGTATGGAATGAGCTGCCAGAGGAAGTGGTGGTGGCTGGTACAATTACAACATTTAAAGGCATCTGTGTGGATATATGAATAGAAAGGGTTTAGAGGGATATGGGCTAATTGCTGGAAAATGGGCCCAGATTAATTTATGACATGGTGGTGCTGGGTTGGACAAGGTCGAAAATCACACGACAGTAGGTTATAGTCCAACAGATTTGTTTGAAATCTGTTGGACTATAACCTGGTGTCGTGTGAATTTTGACAGATTAATTTAGGATATCTGGTCAGCATGGTCGAATTAGACCAAAGGGTCTGTCTCCATGCTGTATAGCTCTATGATTCTAAGAGCTGAGCTCCAATGTGGCAGAATGCACATTTATTTTGCAAAGCAAATTCCACAGCCATAAAAAATGAGCAAGTACATGTTCAATCGCGAATTGACGGATGGGCGGGGACAGGGTGGAAACCGCCTTGCCGGACTGTACAAGCAATCTCGCTGTAATCCACACATGAAAAAAACCTCTCTTGTTTTATCGTTTCCTGGTTTAATACTATTATCATGTCAGTTGTGTATTTTAGAAATTACTTTCTAACAGATTGGATCAACAACACTTATTTAAAATGCTGCATCTAAAACTGAGCTTAGCACCAACAGTAAACATTAAAAGCCAAAAATTAATGTAGGACTGTGGAATATTCCTTGTTCCAATCCAAATCAAGTTCCTCCCCACAACTCTTTCTCTGTTACTTCAATGACATCATTGGTGCTGCTCCTCCCTCTTGTCTGGAATTGGAAATATTTATCAATTTTGCTTTCAATTGACACCATGCTGTCCCCTTCACTTGGACCATCATAGACACTTCCTTTCCCTTCTTTATAACATCTCTGTTGCCATCTCAGTGGATAGGTTGGCAGTGATATGTCTTTACACATTAGAATGGAGGCTTTACAGGACATATTTTCCAAGTTTTTCTATCTCATCTGTTCTGACGATGCCAACGTTTGTGGGGGTCTCTCAAATGTCCAACATTTTCCTCAACTAAGGATTCCCTAACTGAGGTTGACAGGGCCCTCATATTTCTCACACTTCTGCTCTCACCCCTTCCCTTTCTTCCCACAATACTAAGACAGTCCCCATGGTCCTCACTTTCACTCCACCAGACCCCACATTCAAAAGGATCATAAGTTGCCAAATCAGGCAGCTCCATTAGGATTCCATCACCAAACAAACATTTCCCTCCTAGTCAGCCTTTCATAGGGATGGTTCCTTCCAGGAGACCCTGGTCCATTCTTCCCCACATCCCTTGCCCCATGCAATCGCAGGAGATGTAACACCTGTCCCTTTACTTCCTCCCTCCTTATTATCCAAGAACCTAAACATACCTTCCCAAGTGAAGCAGCAATATACCCGCACTTCACTCAAACTAGTCTACTGTATTCACCTGTCATAACATGGCTTCCTCTGCACTGGGGAGATGAAATTCAGACTGGGTGATATCACTGTAGAACATCTGTCTGCAAAATCTCTCCTGAGCTTCCAGTTAGTTGCCTTCCACTTCAATAGGCCATCATGTTTCCTGGTCAACATTTCCATCTCAGGCCTACTTAAATGTTCCAGTGAAACTCAGCGCAAGCAGGAAAACAGCATTTCATTTTCCACTTAGGGACCGTTCAACCATCAGGACTCAGTGTCGATTTCAATCATTTTAGGACCTGAGCACCTTTACCCACCCCTACACCCCTGGCTTTGTCAATGCATGGGATGCTTTCATCACATCCATCCGATTTTCACTCCTGACTCTGCTTTCTCTTCACAGATACTGCCAGACCCAGAGTTTTTGCAGCAATTCAGGTTTGAAACACATAAAAAAAAGTATTCTTATGATGCAGCAACTCAGAACACCTCTTGTCTCAGAGAAAACGGTGAATCTATCTTAAGGGGAAAGGATTCTTTCGTATGACATGCAGCTTTAATCACTCCAACACAAGAACAAATGGATATACTCTTCATTTACATTCATGTATTTTACATTTCAATAGCACTCATTTCCGTGTTTAAAACAAACACCATGCACGTCGCAGACCACTGGACAGCAGGTGAATAAAAATGGTGGTGGAGCGGAAGAGAAAAAGCAACAAGATCAGAAAAAGCAACAAGATCAGAAAAAGGCTAAACATGGCTATACATCCTAAGAAGTTCAAATGCATCAGGTAACAGAAACTGGAAGATTAGGTTAGAATTGCACACCTACTGCTATTCTATAGCATGTTTCAGTTGCTGGGTGGAACACATACCGTTCAAGATAAATTAGCTCTCAAGTCGCTTTAGTTAATATATGAGAAATTCGTTGCGAAAGCAGACAGCCTACTCCGTTCTATTATGCAAATTTAAAGAAATGCAATCAATGATTGGGAGCTCCTGCCTCCATGTATATGCAAAGCAACAAGTCATGAAGTTTATTAGGTCTGCAAACAGGCACTTTTCCTCACTATATTAACCCAAACTTACACAGAAATCTTCATAAAATAATCAATTCGTCATTTAACACGTTGCTCACGTAAAATATATCTACAAAGGAATGACGCAGGCCAAATTGAGAACAGAACCATTAGAGTACACGTAATCATGTATAGGATAAGAAATCAATTTGTTGCAGTGCTCGCACCGTCAGGAAGAAGCGCAGACTTCAGAAACATTTCCTTTTTGTGAATTAAAACTTAGTCACGTGGGGCGGACGCCGCTTCCGCGAAAGCCAGCACGGCTCCGCCCCCTCGCCATTGTGACATCACAGAAGACGGCTCCCTCCCCCCGGTTTCCGGGCCGCGCTGACGTCACACTCGGCTCGCGGCCGACACGGCGTTGGAGCGGCTCCGCGTGCCGGACCTGTTGCAGCCTCGGGCACCGCTCCGGACAACAACCGCTCGCGCCATCCCTCCACCCCCCCCGCCCAAAGAAAACCCGGTCAACCGCCTTCGGTCTACGCGCAAAACATAAACTTTACACACTCTTTTATCCCCCTCCCCTTTTCTTTTGTTCTGAAGCTTTTTCCACTCAATGTTGAGTGGAAGAGACAAAAACATCGCACTGATTGCTTTTTAAAATCGTGGTGTTTTTCTGTCTCCCCTCAATAAACTTAAGCGAAGACTTCTCTGCAATGCGTCGTGTGTGTGTTTTTTTTTAAATACATTCCAGTTTGTGTGTGTTTTTGTTGTTGTTTCCGTGATGCCACATGCACGCTGACGGTCGCTTTCTTACCAATTCAGCAATTTGACAAGTTACAGACGGACAATAGAGGGTCAGGGAGGGACCGAGC